>NC_056743.1:1652685473-1652775101 GCF_019279795.1 Protopterus annectens
GACAGGAGTTGGAGCTTTAGTTCAAATAATGTATGTAGGACTCAGCATAGGTAATGTTTAGCTGATATGTCGTACCAACATTTCTGTTTCCTAAGCTTCTTGCATTGCAGATGGAACATGCAGATTTTTTAGTTGAAGTAGAACAGAAGATGCTGGCGACTTTGTACTCTTTCTCCTCTTCTTTGACAACTGTAAAGGCGAAAGTGCCTTGTAGGTTGTGTGTTCCTAAGTTTCAGAAGAATAAGATAACTATCCTGTCTACAGCTTGCTACAATTAATATTCTTCACTGTTTAGATTACATGTCATCATTAAACTGATTGTGCATTGGTGAAGATGTAGTGTGCTGACATTCTGAGTGTTGTGAAAAAAGGACTGTGGACCATTATCTGTGCTAAATATGTAAGGAATAACATTATGAGAAAAAAACATGCTTATCATCAATGTGCTGACAGTTTGGGAAATGGTATTCTTAACTTGGCGACCTCAGAGTACTTCAAATAGTAAGCGATGCAGATGAGACACTGATTGTCCTTGTAATTAAATAAATCTGAAGCACCCCTTTTCTATTGCTTTCCTGGAATTGCATAGGGGATCTTTAAATAACTGGAGTTTCTTTTAGCATACATCTTACAGATTTCACAGACTTCTGCTATCAGTTCTGTGCCATGGGACATGTCTGACTAAACATCCAGTACCTTTTCTTTATGCTTAATGATGCCTATTTTTTGTATGTGTGTGTATTTCTCCACCTTGCAGTTATAACAGCTACTTTGCCATTGTCACTGTTCTGAATTTGAACATCAGCTACTGTGAAAACATCATTCCCTGTGAGCCATGGTTTTATTTATGACAGCAGTATAACTTCTCACTCATCATCTGGTCCTCCTATCAGTACCATATTTTCAGGAATTGTAGCTCTAAGTAATTTCCATTGTGATGAAGAAAGTTAGACATTAACTCCAGTAAATGAGCCTGCATAGTGCTCAAAGATATTAAATGTAACATCTGAATTTAGTTTTTATTTCCTATCAGGATGATTAGAATCACTATTTAACCATAGCCTCCAGACAGGTTTCATACCATGTAAGTAGAGAAGTACAACAGTCACCCCTCACTACAAGGATAGGCCATCTCATAGCCAGACTCATAAGCCTAACTCATGTCATATGCAAGACATGGAAAGAATTATCAAGAAAATTATTAACAATTACTATGTATGTCACACACACACACACACACACACACACACACACACACACACACACACACACACACACACACACACACACAGTTTATCCCTTACCCTAACCACAAACCACTCACACTCGCACACACAAAATATATTCTCTGACTTAAACCTTACCCTAACTCCAAAAAATATATAATTGGCTAACAGTAAGTTACCAAAAACAATATTCACAGAAACTGTCTTTTACTCAAAATGTACAGCAGTACACTTGTGTCACACAAATGAATGTCGAACAAGTGAACTGCAGCCTCATATATATATACATATATATATATATATATATATATATATATATATATATATATATATATATATATATATATATAAACACACACACACACACACACATACATACACATATATATATATATATATATATATATATATATATATATACATACATATACACACATATATACATAGATATAGAGCTATATCTATATCATCTCTCTCTCTCTCTCTTTACATATATATATATATATATATATATATATATATATATATATATATATATATATATATATATATATATATATATATAGTTATATTATATAATATCGATACATAACTATCTGTCTATTTCTTTATATATCTCTATATGTATCTATCGCTCTCCTCATTGGTGCTATTTTCTTTGAAGTTTTTATATGCTTTCTTGAAGACATCTGTTATTCTAGCAGCTGAGTTGATAAGTTAATTTATTGCCTTTTTGTGTATCTTCTAATGTAGGTGCGCATTATACCACCTGAATTCCTAGCACCTTTTATTCATGAGAACAGTCTCCTGTTTTCTATGTGTAATGTATCTCCAAAACATTCTAGAATTTCCCTTCCCAGCTTTTCTCATTACCACAAACTGGCTTCTTACATTGACTATCAATATTTATATCATTTAATCACAATTATACCAAAGTGTCTTCCATTTTACTTTGCTTTGTTCTCAGCATATCTTCTCCCTATGTAGTCACCACATGTGAATGTGTTAATATGGAGTATCATCTTGGACAGATTTGCAATGAATCTCTGCTACTATAAATCTGAACATTACACTAAGATTATGAAATCCCTTTTCATATTTTTTACCACATGCATTTTATCTCCCTTGTTGCACATCTCTAGCCATGCACATTTTCATTTAAGTTCCATCCTAATATCACTCCAGAAGAGAGAAAACTGAACCTAGAAAATATTCAGTGGTATACCATTTCTACTGACTGTCTGCACTTTTATGTTAACTTCACTTCACTGAACTAGAGTTTATTTATCTTTAATTCCTGTCCAGATTAAGATTGTAATTAGTTCACTGAAATTAGTGCTCTATCCTGGTAAACAAATTTAAATAAAATAAAATATATAAAATTATTAGTTCTACTTAGTTATGCCCAGCATACATAGCTGTCAATCACTTTTAAGTCCAGGATTCCAAAGAGGAATCCATTTCAAAGTCAAATACTTCATATTCTGTGTGGAATTCTGTAAAATGCCTTCCTGAACTCCAGACTACTCTGTTAGGCAGTCTGGATAGGGAAGGAAGGGAACTCCACCCTGCCAGCCCAGAAGTCTGTGCGGTGACAACCGCACAGACTGGAAGAACAGCAGAGTGCATTGCCCACAGGCTGAAGGCTCCAGCCTACTCATGTTGAAACCCAGAACAGCCTGTGTGGGCTGTTATGGAGAGTGATTGGGCCACTACAGAGGACTTAGCTGCCACTGTTTATGGAGGGTGATCACTACAGAGAACTTAGCTGCCACTGTTATGGAGGGTGATAGGGACAGAGAACTTAACTGCCATGGAGGATCAGATGCAGGTTGTGGGTGTGTGAA
This sequence comes from Protopterus annectens, assembly GCF_019279795.1. Classification (NCBI taxonomy): domain Eukaryota; kingdom Metazoa; phylum Chordata; order Ceratodontiformes; family Protopteridae; genus Protopterus; species Protopterus annectens. The sequence continues at coordinate 1,652,688,547 of NC_056743.1, forward strand.
ATGCCCCAGTCGCTACATGGTGGTGGGTAAAGAATAAGGCTCGAACACTGTACCTTGGGCCCAAGTGGCAAGAGCCTGAATTCCCTACCCACCACCATTTGTAAAACCTTTGCAGATTTTTGCCTCATATTTGTTCTGTTCCTCATAAAATCTGTGGTTTGTGTATTTTTGGTACTTAAGACAGTAGTGCAGTGGTAGTATTGTTGCCTGACAGTTACAGGTTTCCTGGTTTGATTCTTGGATGGGGTGCCTTCTGTGTGGAGTCTGCATGTCCTCCCTGTGTTTGCTTTGGTGTTCTCAACAGATATTTGTCCCTATTTTCTGGACTGTATTCCTCCGTTATTTGCTTTGTCCAGGTTTTTTTGTGCCAAGGTTGAGAGTTATAGTGATAACTGAACTCACTGAATATGTTTGGGGGCTGTATTCCCCCATTATTGGCTTTGTTCAGGTGTTTTGTGCTAAGATGTTGACAGCTATGGTGAGAAGTGAATTCAGTAAATGGTAGCCATTTAAGTTTAAGTCTTCCTTTCTTTCCTAAAACAGGTGATTTGGTATAGTGGTATGTTGCTTTGACTGTTTTGCGCAGGGTCCTGGGTTCAATACTTGGCAGTGAAATGTATGGTGGTAACACAGCATTTTCTTCTAACAACTTTCCAACATTATACAAGTAATGTTTAAAATGTGTCCCTTTTTTTTGTCTTTTGCCCCCCCCCCTCCTAAATTTTGGATTTTTCCAGATTTCTTGTGCTGCAAAGTTCAGAGATGCAGCCGAGTGTCAAGTAGATTTTTTAAGAAGCTGAGAGCTGCAGGGGAACAAAAGTTTAGTGCTGCTTATGCCATGTCTGCTTGTGTTGTTAATAGCACATTAGGTAATGCATTTGCTTTTGATGCAGAAGGCTCTGGGTTCTACTCCCACAGTAGGTCGATGCATTGCTGATACTGTACTATATTGTAAAAGGGGTGGATGTTGCAGTCCTTTTTGGTGAAGATACCTAGTAACTATGAACCTGTTATCAGTTTGCTATCCATTCTCTACTGCAATATTACTAGCTTATCTTTTTTTAATGCAACTTTGGCAATTTATTCCTCAAGGGCAACAGACACTTTATTTGTAGATGAAACAATGAAATATAAAGTTGTTTGCTAGCAGCAACCTCTTCATTAGTTACAGATTTCTTTAATGTGGAATTATTTAGATGACTTTTACTTCAGAGATTGTGCATATTTACTGATACTGGTGGACTGTAGAAGTTTGTGTAGACTTTTATGATAGAAATGTACTGAATTGGGCAGTTTTGTCATTATTGGTGCATGCATTTTGTTTCATTGTTTACTGGTAAAATATTCTGAATTGGGCAATTTTGTCATTATTGGTGCATGCATTTTGTTTCATTGTTTACTGGAAAAATATTCAAAACAAATTTTAAACACCCTCTAACAACTGTACTATATTGTACAAGGAATATAATTTAATACAATCAGGAAGGTGTATCAAAGACCACATGTATGTTTCATGTGCAAGCGGCCTATGATTTGAAAACAGCCAAAAGTTAATCTTTATCTGCCACTGGCAAAATGTGTTTTCTTTGAATGTGGGTTTCAATGCTGTTTCAATGAATGTGAATTTCAAGGGCAGAGAAGTTTTAATGCTAAGTCTATTTTCACTGTGAGATTGCATTGCTTTATTTAGCAGATGCCTTAGTGTCTGTGCTGTAAAATGCAAAATAAACTTTCAAATGAAGTCCAAATCATTGTAGAAGTAAAGCAGTATGTACATTAGTGTTTATGGTAAATGGGGTGAAATAGCCAAGTAATGGTTCGCTGGAATGGCTGCAGGGGGGAGGCTCCATTCAACCATGATTTTGTGAGGGGGAAGGGCGGCAAACTCAAAGACAGCCCCGTTGAACTATACCTCTCAAGTGTCCAGATTTTCACAGAATGAATAGATTTTTGCTTCTTATTTTTGGTTTGTTCCTCATAAAATGTGTGTTTTTCTGGCAAATAATTTAGGAATTGAGTCACTGACTAATGACAGACACTGAGTTTCAGTTTTCATAACCTTCAGAAAAACGCATGCTAAAGCAAGACCTGCTATTTTATCAATAGTCTCAGTTTATACAACAATTTATAGTACTGTTTATATGTTCCCCCAGTATATTTGGCCTTGTCCAGATTTCCTGCATTAACAGATTGAGAGGTATGTGCAAATAAATTGCTTTATAGAATTAGGCATATCAAAACCTCTCAACTGCCCCGATTTTGGCTCAAAATGTTTCTCTTCCCCTAATAATCCCGCCGCAAAATGGCAATTTTGGAAGAAAACGTGGAGGGCTTACAATTAAGAAATTACTGTTATAATCAGAGTTATGGATTACTTTTAATTCAGAAATGCATGTAGATTATTTTATTTTGTCAGCTGCTCAAGTTAGCAGTACTAATATTAAAAAGTGTCCCTTCTTTGATAGGTTCCCAGCTGTACTGTGTGGCTATTTTATATTTTTGCATCACATTTTTGGTCCGTTTTTCATAAAATTGTGTTTTTTGGCAAATTAGTGGGAAATCATTAAAGATTGAAGTTAGAAAATAATGACAGACATTTGAGTTTCAGATTTCATACCTTTCAGAAAATTCATACTAATGCAAGACCTACTATTCTGTTATCTTTCTAAGTTTATAAGAGCAATATTTAAAATTTGTCCTTATTTTTGGGCCTTTGTCCCACTTCTATGTATGGCTCTGTCCATATTTCTTGTTCTGAGGTTGAGAGGTATGACAAATGTGTCAGGGCCATCACAGTCAGTCAGAGGCATTTCAAATTGTGACATACTTGTTGCACCCCACTCCCCCATGCAGTGACTATGGATGTGTCCAAGCAAGGCAAGGAGAAGTTATGCAGTGTAAATGTGCAGAGTATCCCCCCAACCAAGGTAGACACAAGTGCTACTTTTATTCTGTCCTTGATTTTGCAGAATGTTCTGGTTTCTGTCATATTTTTATACTGTTGATTTATGCTTATTATTACTCAGAAAGTGCCTGTTGCTCTGTGTTTAAGTAGCAATGCTTTAATGACCATCAGGTAAGCTTGTCTGAGATTGTAAGATGCAAGTAAGCTTTAATAAGCTTACTTGCATCCAGTAAGTGTTTTACAACTGTAAATGCCTATTTATGTTGAATTGTATTAGACATTTTACAACTGTATATGTTTATGTTGAATTGTGTTAGACATCTAATATGTTTTATGCTTTATTTTTGATGTTACTATGGCATGCACCAAGTTGTTACTAGTATAATAGTATGTATGTTCTATTTGCATAGCTGCACCTTGTTCACTAATGTTATTCATGTCATAGTGTTGTGTGTAGACAGCTCATACTAGTGTCTAAATTATTTCTATAAGTTTGTGCTGTTACTGGTGGATAGAATCACATTAGAGAACCACGACAGATTGCTGCTCGCTATATTTTTATCTGTGGCTGCATAACTGTCTGTCTGGTTTTTGTTTTCTAATGTTCTTCCAATTGGCTCAGTATCTGCATATACTAAGTAGTGGTTCAGGACATTGCATGTGGTAGCTATTTGCTCAGTGTGTTTTTTATAATCTTTAAAATATATATTTACCATCTCAAAAGTGCTTACTCCTCTCTGTACTCTCCTTTTCTAGACCTAACACCACTCTTAAGTATTCAACTGTGGTACCACCTTTAACATTCCTATAAGAAAAGTGCAGTCCGGGTCTGCAGTTACCTGACTGCAAACAGCTACAGTTAACTTTGAGTATGTGTCTAACTGTTTGAGCCAATCTTCATTTTCCCCTGGAGAGCACTGTGCTTTGGCTGTAAGCAGCCCCCCCCCCCACCACACACATCTTCCACTTTCTCTTATTCCCTTCTGTTAGCAAATAGTACCCATAACTGATCAATACTGTGTGTTTGTTTATTTAAACTATACCACAGTAGCCTACTGATACAAGGTTATCCTGGTTTTCCACCTGAGAAATTAAGACAAGACTTACAGTTTCAGAGCAGTCCTTGGTCAATTGTGATTGTTCTTAACATATACTTGTCTTGCTTTGTGATTGTTTCCAGCCCCTCATACAAGAACCTAACAGGGTCTCTACCCGCTTTGCTCCCGCCCTGCCCCTATTTCCTCCGCCCCAGTGGTCCCACCTTTATTGCACTCAAACCCTCCCATCTTTCCAATAGCCAACCACAGTGCTAACCCAACACTACCTCCTCCATATTCCCTCTACTATCACACCTCCTCAACTGACATGTACAAGCATACCTTTCCTTTGCTCACTGCATGCTCTCTCCTTGCATATCTTACATCCTACCAAAGCTCCATCATTCCCCCACTCAACCACTACCACTGTACTACTACTCACACCACCACCCATGTCTCACATATACTCAGCTCCCCTCCCACCAGCTCAAGAACCATCCCTATGCACCCCCCACATATTCTACCAACTATATTACCCAAACGTAAAGCATCCCTGCAACTTAATATAGTAACCCTCCCACCATACCTATTACCCACAGAGAACAATCATAAAATTTCCCTTATAAACAAACACATTCAAAAACTGAGAAAACTAATAATCTCATGCATATCAAAACTAGCCCTAAGTGGAGACATCCACCCCAACTCTGGCCCTACCATCCCCAACCCCAATCCTCATAATCAGACTAGAAATCACAACTTCTCCCATATTACAGCCAATAGAAAGCCAAGTGACTTCCTTCTACTAAGCCTAAATATTAGAAGTATATCCAACAAAGTCCATGAACTCCATGCCACCATAGACTTATACTCCCCAGATATAGTCGTCCTGACAGAAACCTGGCTAAAACCTCACATTACCAGTGAGCAAATACTCCCTACAGGTTACGGCATACTAAGAGTAGACCAGCTAAACAAAAAAGGAGGTGGTGTAGCTATAATATTTAAACAACATCTAAACATCCAGATCTTAAAATCATCAGCTCCACAAATAGGCAATGAAGAAATAATATATACCAACCTCAAAATTAACTGAAACAAAACCATCAACATAATTGGATGCTACTTCCCACCTGGCCAAAACATCCCTCCACTAGAAAACCTCCTCAGCTGGTCTACCCACCATCTCCCCCAAGAAACTATCATCTTAGGTGATTTCAATATTGACTGGCAATCCTGTTCTGGCAACAATCCAACCCAGCATGTACACCTTCATGGCTTCACCCAACTAGTCCAGTCACCAACAAGGATAAATAAAACTCCAGCAAGCACTCTACCCTGGATTGGATACTAGTCAGTAAGAACCCCCAGTCATATATAACAGGCTGATTATCAGATAGCCTCAGTGATCACTCCCCAACATTCCTACTCAAAAAATACCTGTACCAAGCTAAACCTGTCGTCTATCGTCAAATACGTAAAAAAATAAACTTTAACCCACTCACATCCATCTCATCCCTCAAAGAATGTAACTGGCATGCTCTAAAGTACCTCAGTCTAGATGACACAGTTGAATCTTTTAATACTACCTTCCTGAACATCCTTAATTACCATGCCCCCATAAAATTTTCCAGAACCAAAGCACAACCCTCCCCATGGCTACAGAAAACCACTAAGTCAGAAATGAAAAACAGGGATAAAGCCTACGAGCACTGGTGCAAAACCAAAACCCCTGCAGCTAGACAGAAATTCCTAGAACTACGCAATAGAGTCAAAAAGCTAATAAAACGGGACAAATTCCAATACTACCAGTCTGCCCTAGACTCCTCACAACTCAGCCCCAAACAATTCTGGTCCTCCATAAACTCCATCCTCCACCCAGGTAAAGTCAATACCCCTCCTCCTAACATCCCTCACTCCTCAGAAAATATTGCTACCTCATTCAACACACACTTCACCCAAACCATACTATCACTAGCTAAACAACACAACCCCCCCCCTCCAACCCACACCTTCAACTAGTAATCCCCCCACTGCCTCCTCTTTTCTCCTGTACCTACCTCTAACATAAAAAACTCTTAACTAAACTTAAACCCACCAAATTAGCAGCAGACAACCTCCCAAGTGAATACCTACAAATCACAGCTGATGCTCTGGCCTACCCAGTATCCATCTTGATTAACCGATCTCTGTCAGAAAGTTACGTTCCCACATTGTGGAAAGTCTCACATATAATTCCCTCCACAAAGGCGGACCCTCTGCAGATCTAACAAATTACCGCCACATAGCTATTCTGCACTCTCCAAAATACTAGAGAGATGCATACACTCTCAGGTCTCACACTACCTCCTTACTAACAACCTCCTTTCCAGTACTCAGCATGGTTTCCGACCAAACCATAGCACCACCACTGCCTTACTCTCCTTTACAAACACTATCCTTCAGCATAAAACAATGGCTATCTCTCCTCTGCTACTTTCCTAGACCTATCTAAAGCATTTGACATGGTCCCACACAAACAACTTATCTCTGTCCTCAATAACCTATCCTTCTCACAATCAGTCACCAACTGGTTTCAGAGTTACCTGTCTGACCGCCAACAATCGTTGTATGGCAGAATGACATATCTCCCCAACTACCTGTCTCCATAGGGGTTCCCCAAGGATCCATCCTTGGACCCCTACATTTCTCTGTTTACACCAATAATCTAGCCTCTGCCACCAAACATGGCACACTCATCCAATATGCAGATGACTCTACCATCATCTGCTCAGCCCAGTCCCTACCCAAACTGCAAAAGTCACACAGGAAGCCTTTTCCTCTGTTGAAACATGGTTATCCGATGCCCAATTAATACTCAACCCAAACAAAACTAAACTACTCATCTTCCAACCCACCAAACATACTCAAAACAACTCTCACTTTAACATCACAGCAAAAGACAACACCACTATATACCCAACTGAACACACCAAATTGCTAGGAGTGAAATAGACAATAAACTAAAATTTGACATTCACATATCCATGACCATAAAAAAAGTCCACAAAAAACTAGGAGCATTATACAGAAATAAACAATTTCTCACCAAAGCAGCAAAAATTTCAATAGCAAATTCCCACATTATCTCCACCCTACTTTATGCCTCTCCAGTATATACCAACCTAAGGCAATGTGATCTAAACAAGCTAGAGACCTGCTACAACAAAATCGCAAAATTCGCCACAGGGGCATCCTACTGTAGTCACCACTGTCTCTCACTTGCTGAACTGGGCTGGCTTGAACTCCCTCACCTCCTTCAGTGGTATCAACTCTCACTCACCCACAAACTAGTAAACCATCCACTAAATGTCCCATCCCTCCAGAATCTACTCCAACCCTATCGCACCACCAGATCACTAAGATCCAGCAACAAAAATCACTTGCAGATCACTAAAGCCAATAACTCTGCTGGTGAAGCACTATTCTCTTGCGCCATAGCCAAATTATGGAACTCACTCCCACCCACAATTACCTCCGTACCATCATGCACCAACTTCAAAACTTTATTAAAAGCGCACCTAAAAACATGCTGGCTATGCCCTTGCAACTCCCACTCTAATATCATCCACCCCATTCAACTACTACCTTTCTTTCACCTCCTCTAACTACCTTGATGATAGCAAGCTCAGATGCTCATAAGCCTAGTACTTATTATACAGCAGGAACTTCTCATTGTTACATTTGTTAATGCCTGTTATGTACTTCACAGATAAAGATTCTAGTTGTCTACTGATGTACTATATTCTTCATCTGTAAATATGTTGTAAGTAATTTCTGTGTTAAATTGTTAATCACTATGTAATCCAATGTAACTACTGTCTGTTTATTTTACTGTGGAGCTTTTCTCCCCGGGCCTCCACTGAAAATGGACCCACGTCCAGTCGGACACTCCCGGTCAACAAATTTAAATAAATAAATAAATAAAATAGTAAATAAATAAATAATCATAGTGTTAAAGAATTGCCAACATTGAAAGCCTTTCTGTTGTTGCCATGCAGAGAATACTTACATAACTAGATAATGTATACGCCTTGGGTATTGAAATGCATATGGCAGTATTTGTATTAAAGGACAGGATTATATTAAGAAGCTCATTACATTTGTTGGAGACTTGCAGTCATCTTTGCAGGCTTTACCTGTAAACCAAACAAAATGCCAGTCTATCATGTGTGGTCAATTACCTGTACAGTAATCCTTTAAGCAATTTATCTTGAGCTTGTTTCTTGTTTGCTTTTAATTTTTTACTTTGATCATGTTTTCCCCATGAAACAAGTAGATAGTTGACAGGCAGCAGGTCTTTTTTGGATAAGAAACATTTTTACAAGTGGGGCTATCACAGAGATTGCTACTTTCAGCATGTTACTTGGTACTTTAATAAAGCTGAATATAAATTATAATTAGAACTGCAGTGCAAGGAGGAGTGGTTTGAGTTGAGTGCTGTTTGTTTTTCTTATACTTGATTTTGACTGGCATTCCAGTAATGTATTTAAAAAGTAATTTATTTTGTTCATGCCTCACAACCTTTTTGTTTCCATCTAGATATTAAGTAAGCTGTCATGCAGCCAATGCAATGAAATATTTTTTTTTTCTTCTACACTTCATTTTGTCTTGATTGGACTCTCATAATGATGGTTTGGCACCCAGGGCAGCGTATTTAATTAAAGTTACGTTTTTTGTGGTTTTGAGCATAGCTCCTCCCCTTTCTAGTTGACCATACCCATTCACATTGACCCCACCCATTTCCCTGTCTCCTGCAGCCCCACTTTGATTTGAAATCATCAGCTGCCACTGGCTGAGACTAAATGGATTGTTAGGCTGCAGGCAGACAAGCTGCCTGGTATTAATGCTGCTGTACCTTTAAAGCCAATTTTAAAGAAGCGTAGTTTGCATCAGTAATTGTTTTAATGTTTTAATGTTTTTATTGATTGTTGCTAATTGCTTTCAATATATCAAGTGCTTTAGTTTTCTTAGAGAAATTTTAAACACCCAGCAATGAACCACTGTCCAAAAAGCCACACTCGGACAATGAAATTAGCGCTTTCATTCACTTTTTATTAATGTGAGCTTCTTCAGAAACATCACATATAGTTATAAATCTAAAATGTTTTTTAACATATAGATAAACTTCAAAAGTTACAAATGTGTTATTAAAGTTATTTTAGTAATGTGCAAATGTATATATACCTTTTTATGCAACATTTTATTAATATTTTATACATATATACACATATATTTTCTGTGTTATTAGAATTAATTGGCATTTGATGTCATTTCCTGTTTAAGGCAAATCATTTATTATAAAAGGAAGGGGCAGGGCTATATGTGATGTTTCTGAAGAGGTTCACATTAATAAAAAGTGAATGAAAGCGTTAATTTCATCGTCCGAATGTGGCTTTTTGGATAGTGGTTCATTGCTGGGTGTTTAAAGTTTCTCTTTGGAATTTTTCAAGTTTCAAGTTTGTTTTTGCTTTAGTTTTCTTGTATTGATGGATCTGATGAAGCACAGTTTGTGTGAAAGTGCTTATCCTATATGTTCTGGATAAAAGTTTTATATGCTGACAGTCCTGGTGGCTACATGGTTTGTATTTTCCACAACCATTATAGAGTACAATGCCCTGTTTAGTATGTACCTCACAAGACATCTACAACAACTGGAAAGGCCACAGAAATACCTCACTAAAAGAATCACAGGCCTAAAGCAGATGCCCTATGCTGACCGTCTTTAAAAAACTCCAACTATACTCTGTCGCATATCGTCTACTCAGAGGCAATCTCTGCTTAACATACAAGGCCATGTCAAACTCAGAGCTGTTGGACATGCTACATTTAAAGCAATCCCAATCCCTCAAAGCCACATGCTCCAGGAATCTAAACTTTGTCATCACAATGAACAAAACATGCTGGAGGGATAGGTTCCTGACCCAGAGACTCCCCAGACTCTGGAATGGACTGCCCATACATGTCAAGCAGAGCGCCTTTTTGGCCCTCTTCAAAAGGAACCTTGACGATTGGATGGGAGATAGGAACTTCACCCCGGGGATCATGTCAGTTGCCCTGCTAGACAACGGTCCAGGGAAGTAAATTTTGTGGGAAGAAATAGCCAGAGAATTGTTATGGCTAGGCTTGTATAGGCTGTAGGGCCGATAGCCTAGTACCAACCTATGATCCTATAATATATACATGAAACAACAAATGTCTTACAAAACTTTAAGAAGTTGTAATTATGCATTTTATTGACTATGTCTTTATATTTTAATTTCTGAGCTAAGACTAACCCCTGTCTCTCCTCTCTCTCTGTCTGTCTCTCCCCCTTAACCCAGACTCTGTGAAGTGGGTTCATGTGTTCATTATTCCTGCTCTCAGATACTGCCTCATTATTTCATTATGATCTTATGTGAATAGTTGGATAAAACATCTCGTATTTCTTCTCTGCTATTCTGTCTTACACATATCTCCTTCTTTGTTTATTTATGTATTTTGTCTTATGCTTTTGTTTTTTTATTATGTGTTATGATTTATAAAAAAATAAAAACATGAATAAACAATATTTAAAAGAATTCTGAGGTGTTACTACTTCAACGGTGTGTTCTTTCTGTGTGAACCCCTCCCTACACAGTTTTTTCCAAGTGTCCTTTCAGAACTTCTTTTTACCAGCCCATTATTAATGATATTTCCTTGGGTCCACTCTTGTTCGGCATCTACTTTTCTGAAGTGCAAGCAAACACAGGAGGGTTATGGCTGACAAAGTTTGCAGATGACTGCAAACTGGGCGCCATAGTCGAAAACACATCTGACACAGATATCCTCCAGAAGGGCCTCACAGAAACGGATAACTGGTGCCAGAGCCATGGCCTGAAGTTAAACGCCAAAAAATGCATAGTCATACCCTTCGGGAAAAACAAGGTTACCCCTAGCTACCATATAGGTGACAATTCACTGAGCACAGAAAAAGTCATCAGGGATCTGGGGACCCAAGTTGACAGTAGTCTTTCGTTTGACACTCATGTTGCTAAAGTAGTTAGGAAAACCTTCTATATCGCCCACCTGATCATGAAGGGATTCACATCTAGATCAAGGGAGGTCATCGTCCCCTGTACTCATCACTCATTAGACCTATGATTGAGTACAATGCCCGTTCGAATGTATCTGACCAGACACCTGATGCAGCTTGAAAGGCCCCAAAAGTTCCTCACCAAAAGGATAAAGGGTCTCAAAATATGTCTTATGCTGCCCGACTGAAAGAACTCCAGCTTTATTCAGTCTCATACCGCTTGCTCAGAGGTGACCTGTGCCTGACATATAAGGCCATGTCAAACCCAGATTTGATGAATATGCTTCACCTCAAAAATCTAGATCCCTCAGAACCACAAGGCGGGAGACTTAAACCTTGACACGGTTATAAATAGAACGTGCTGGAGGGACAGATTCATCACCCAGAGACTCCCTATGCTGTGGAACAAAATCCCAGTACATGTGAGGCAGAGCACCTCGCTGGCCTTGTTCAAGAGGAATCTTGACCAATGGATGGGAGATCGCAGATATACCCCAGGGATTACTTCAGTGTCACTGCTTGACAGAGGCACAGAAAAATGATAGGCATAGTTTTTATTCAAACTAAAGGGGTGGCGAAAGCCACATAACTATGGGCTAGGCTTATAAATGCCCTTGGGCAGATAGCCTAGTATGAACGTATGAACCTATGAACCTATAGAATTAGATCCTTACACATCCTTTTTATTAGTAAAAATCATGAATTACTATAATTCTGTTTTCCTTTTTTTGTTTAATGTTAATGCTTGCATATTCTGTTTTACTTCATTTTCCCGTTATCGCTTATGATCTTTAAAATATTCTATCATGATTCAGAAAATAGTTTATCAAATAAACCACTGCTAACAACATTGCTAAGCTCAAAAACAGGAATCAGGAAATGCTTGACCAATGACAGCTAGACCAGTGGAACAAATCCAATGAAGACCACACAGAATCTATGAAATATGGTCATACCAAGACAGACACAGTAGTCAAAGATCTCTAAGAAAAAAAAATAAAGATGACAGTCTTTTGAGCTCAGAAATAACTGCAATGTCTACCATAACAGAATAATCTAAGAGAAGTACAAGAAAATGATTTGTACTACAAACTCTAAGTCTCAATGTAGCTCACTTTTTGTCTGACCCTTCAAAGAACCATATCATTACAACTGCAAATGATGTCATTCACACCATGGGCAAACCAAGCAACATGGTCAATAGCCCTCAGTTAATAGCCAAAATTATGTTTCTATCATTATTATTTGCATGTGCCACTATTGTATGACCTTCCCAAAACCCATAACATTTAACCAGACCACTAATGAGACCTACTGATTTAGGCAACGGACTGGTGATAGATCCAATCTCATTCTTCCTAGAATGAACTTTGAAACCTTCCCTAAAGAATGATAGGAGGAGGGGTTGAGCTAGATGGCCAGCTGAGAGCAGTGAATTTTGAGAGCTCCATAAACTAGTATAATAATAAAGGAAAATATTATTATTTTCAAGTTTAAAACATCAGAAATCTATAGATAAACTACTAAGCTACATAAATATCAATTTTGGTAGAGATATGCAAAAAGTTTCCTGTCAAGTAACTTGGAGATGTATTGGTCACTGAATATAAAAAAACTCAAGGAATTCTCATCCAGATGCTGCTTTGAAAAAAAAACTGCAATTGATGACATCTACCTTACAGGAACTATCTTTGAAGATGGATGGCTTTAAAAATAACTTAGAAAACCTCAAATTAAATTGTCAAAAATAGATTGATACTCTTAAGGAACTATTGAAGCAACACCATACAAAAATAACAAATATAGAGACTTCTCTAAATGACACTGAAGGGAGACTCAAAGAGGAAGAATTCTAAAACAAATTTCTGCTTAAACAGAATACATGGCTGCTTCACAAAATAGATGACTTCGAAAACAGGGAAAGGAGAAACAACATAAGGATCTTTGGTCTGTTTGAAAACACAGAAGGAGAAGACATTATTTCATACTTAACAACCTGGATTTTTGCATTTTTAGACTTGAAAAAGGGACTTTCATTTGAAATTGAAAGGGCACATGGAGCACTGAGGAAACCAGCTTCTAACTCAACAAATACTCCATCTAGATCCATAGTTATAAAATGTCTTTCATTTCTGAACAAGGAACTAATATTAAAATCTGCTTGGAGAAAATGACCCTTAAAACACAATCAAAGCTCAATAAGGTTTGACAATGATCATTCTTTCAGAATACTAAAACAAAGGAAAAACGTCTGGCCAATAATAAAACTGTTGAAATAAAACAACATTAAAGCACAGCTGGCCTTTCCAGACAAGATAAAAATACTTTTTGCCAATGAGATGAGAACCTTTAATGACTTAGAAGAAGCTACTATATTTATCAAAAACAACATAGTGTCTATCCCAGATGAAATGGAATGGATGGCCCCTACTCTTAAAAGAATAAAAGAAACAAATCCTTGGACTGATGTTAGAAAGAAGAAACAAAAAACTGATTCAAAGATAGTTGTCCCAAAAAATAACTCTTACAACTACATCTTTCAAAGTATCAGCTGATATGGTACATCACTTGTCATCTGTTTTTATTTAAAAAAGGATGGATTCTTAAACAACTGAGAAAGAGTAATGATTTATTCAGAATGTTCAAAGAGTCCAATAATTCTTCACAAACAAAGGTAGGTCAAGATGGGTTACTATTTACATTATATATAAGCCAAACAAAGCAACATATAATACAAACATAGAAGTTTCTATTCCCCTACTTGAACTCAGTGAATACTTATCTTGTTCAATTTTCATTGATTTTACTTATAATAATTTAAGTAATTAATTAACTAATTCAACAAGGTACCATTAATCAGAGCAGACTCAAATGTAACAAATTAACATCATATACAATAGCAATAACAGTTGAGTGTTTTGAAAAAAAATGCTGTCATGGAGACTAATGCCTTCTTCAGTTAAAGTATGATTTAGAAATGTCATGTATATCCTGGTTAAATAATAGTAGTAAGCTCTTAGTACAAATGTCTTCATTATTCTGTCTAAATATCATTAATATCAGTTATGGCAGGTATCACAGCTACGAGTGCTGTTTGATCAATCCTGATATGGTGTGCATGGATGCAGCCATGTCTGGCAGCTAGTACGAATGTCATTATTATTCTATCTAAACAGAATTAATATGAATTATGGCAGGTATCATAGCTTTGAGTGCTGTTCGATTAAGCCTGGCATGGTTTATGTGGATGCAGCTGTGTCTGGCAGCTGTTATATGTTGCTGTTTTTTTCTCCGGGAAGCTGTGGGTTGCAGCTTGTGATCGAGGTTTACTGATGCTTGTGTATTAAGAAGAGACATTTGGTATTTTAGCCTGGATCCAGGGGAAGGGGGTGTGTGAAACTCTGATTTGGGATATTTTGGCAGAGAATGATTTGTTTGTATGTCTGCTGGGTGAGAGATGGGAGGGCTGGAGTAGTGTGTTGTCTCTTGTTGTGATGGCTTGTTGGGAGTTTTTTTTTTTTTTTAAATCTCTTTGCTCTCTGTTCTTTTCCTGGCTGCTGCATCGCTGAAAAGGAGGGAATTTAGGCTTGAAGTTACAGTGAAGTGAAGCTTTGCTTCAGGTGCATCACGAGCCTCTGGTATGCAGTACACAGACACACTAACAGAAATAGATGCTCCCAGGTTGCTACGGTAACAGAGACAGAGTGACAATAATGCTTAATGGCTCTGAGGAGCCTCCTAGATGATTCTCGGCCAGGAAGTTTTTGGTTTAAAAAAAAAATATATACATATATAAAATAAAAGGGCTGTTTTAAATCACATGTACACATATTGATGGTCTCCCAACACTTCATTTAGCTCATTAAGTTGATTCTTGATAAAAAAAAAAATAATAATAAGTACAATTTTATATTTAAAATGTATTTTGGTCCAAACACATTAAGGGCTTACAAAAGAGTGGAAGTCTGTGTTATTGTGAAAGACTAAGAGCACTTGGTCTTGTGTAGTACCCTTTGCATTGGTTTGGGAGGTGAGCTTGCTCAGACGTGTTGAGCATATGAGGATAGCTGATTCTAGGGGTATTTGGGGATGCCAGGAAGTGCTAGAGAGTCCCCAGATTTCCTTCGTGGAAATATCTGTGGGAATGGAAAGTGTGTTGAGTTGTTCACTGGCAGAGTGGCCACTGCATGGAGCAGGCTGGTAAAATGGAATAGGACAAATATTGGTTTGGATATTTTAAGAACAGCCTGGAAACACACCACATGAACTAGTTAATGGTATTCTGGCAAAACTGGATGGGCATTGTTGCCCATGCTTGAAGTACTGATATGTGTGTGTGTATATAAGGATGGAAATATACTTATAACAAATAAGAAACTAGAAGGGTCTCATTATTTAAAGTCTATGGACTGTATAAACATGCTTGGAAGGAGCTAATAATAAGAATAAACATTACAGCTTGTGGTCTCTCAAATAACTAAGCAAAAGGCAAAAAAAACACAATAGTTATGTAATGTATGATTTTAGTAAATCTAGACATAAAATATATAATTGTCATATAAGATGAAGAAGTCTGCTGAATTTAGACATTAAAGACAGGATTTAATAACATGGGCTTGTGTATAATAACACTACTGTCTTAACTTGTCATAAATGACATAAACTACATTGAACATCAAGGGGAAGCATGATGATTTTATTATATAAGTAAATATGCATAACACGTCATGTAATTGCTTTAACTTGAATTGTAGTTTTTGTAACTCATCTTAACCATATATAACACTTAAGCAGTTACCAAGGTAATTAATGTTTTATACATGACATCAAACTGACAAAGATGTTCAAGACAAAAAATAGAAGCCTGAACTTGAAATGTCACAGAATGTAGTATTAAATTGATAATAGACATTCAGTTTAATAACATGGGCTGTGTATAGTAAATTCAAAATGAGTCAGAGCCAGCACAAAGTGTGGTTTAGCAATATTTAATGCACAAAAACAGACAAACTACCACTTCCACTGAAGAAGGCTATTAAGCTGAAACCGGTTTGGTTTGGATGTTGGGATGTTTTTTTTTTCTCTTCACTCATGTTACTTTATGTTTTTGTGCATTAAATATTGCTAAACCACACTTTGTGCTGGCTCTGACTCGTTTTGAATTTGCTTGGGACTATAGAGCCTTTACACTTGCCGTACATGCAGGTTGGATTGACTTTGAGTTTGCCTTGTGTATAATAACACTACTGTTTTAACTTGTCATTAATGACATATACTATATTGAACATCAAGGGGAAGCATGACGATTTTCCTCATATAAGTAAATGTGCATGACAAGTCATATAATTGCTTTATTTAAATTGTGGTTTTGAAATACATCTTGACCATACATAATACTTAAGCTGTTACCAAGGTAACTAATGTTTTATACATGACATATGACTGGGCGCCATAATCGACTCTCCAGCTGACACAAGCATCCTCCAAAAGGGCCTCATAGAAACAGACAACTGGTGCCAGAGCCATGGCCTCAAGCTAAATGCCAAAAAGTGTATAGTCATCCTTTGGCAAAACAAAGTGCCACAAATTACCACATAGATGGTAATCCATTAAGTACAGAAGAAGTAATTAGGGACCTGGGGACCCAAGTTGATAGCAATCTCTCATTTGACAACCACGTGGCCAAAGTGGTTAGAAAAACATTTTATATAGCCCACCTAATCATGAAGGGATTCACATCTAGATCAGGGGAGGTCATCATGCCTCTTTACTCATACTCATCAGGCCCATAATTGAGTGCAATGCCCTTTTGGGATGTACCTTACCAGACACCTGCAGCAACTGGAAAGACCCCAAAAGTACCTCACCAAGAGGATCAAGGGCTCAAACAGATGCCATATGCTGCCCGGTTAAAGAAACTCCACTCTACTCAGTGGCATACCGCCTGTTCAGAAGCGATCTGTGCCTGACGTATAAAGCCATGTCCAACCCGGAATTAATGGACATGCTGCACCTCAGAAAATCCAAATCCCATCGAGCTACGCGCTCGAGAGACTTGAACCTCAGCACTGAAATAAATAGGACATGCTGGAGGGACAGATTCATAACCCAGAGGCTCCATTCACTCTGGAATAAAATTCCAGTCCAGGTTAGGCAGAGTCCCTCATTGACTCTCTTCAAGAGGAATCTTGATGAGTGGATGGGAGATCATAGGTTTACCCCAGGTATCACTTCTGTGTCACTGTTAGACAGAGGCACAGTATACTAACCTCGGAAAAGGGCATAGCAAAATAAATTTAAAATGGGTGGCGAAAGCCAAACACATTCTGGCTAGGCTTATAAATGCCCTAGGGCAGATAGCCTAGTATGAACCTATGAACCTATGAACCTATGACATCAAACTGACAAAGTTGTTCAAGGGAAACAACAGAAGCCTGAACTAGGAATGTCACAGAATGTAACAATCTCATTCTGAACAAATAGTATTAAATTGACAATAATCACTCAATTTAACCTTTGCTGATTATACAAAATGTACATTGAAAGTTGCCATTTAAATCTAAAAACTTTCAGTATATGCCATAAAATGGCAATTTATGAATATGGAAAGGGAACTTGTAATCATTAATCACAATAAGTGAATTTGTTGTTTTTTGCCTATAATTTCACTCATTTTATAATAAATGACAGGTATGAAAATCCTTATGTGTAGGAAATGGGGGGAAGAGTGATACACTGATAATTAAAATGCACTAACTTTCATCAATGTTCACATAAAACAAACCTGATTCTTTAAGTACGTTAGCAACAAACAAAGTGATTATTTAAATGCTGATAAACAATGAAATATACCTTCTGATATATCCAGAAAAATGCATTGTATTATAAACATTAGGCATAAATATTATTATCATCTATTTATATTAAGTAATACGTTTTGAAAGACTTCATCAATAAGGGAATGAATATGTTAAATAACTGTGTGCTATAATATATACATTTATACATATAATATATACATCCTACTTTACTATGATTGACTTGTTTGTCATCTATCTTTCATGTAAATATTAATTGCTTATACAATAAGAAGACATTTATATTAGAATTCTGTCTAATCTACAATAGTACTACATCTGTTCGAAATAATATAAATATTGCTTTTTCCTATTACAAATATTCTCCATATGATAATTCAATTTATGGAGCTCAGATGTTCTGGATTGTCAAGGTATGAGTGATAATCTAATGGACTTAAATTTAGCCATCAGATTAGGAATGATTTTCATTCCATGGATAGTCTTCTTCTTCTTCTTCTTTCGGCTTTTCCCAGTTAGGGGTCACCACACCGGATCCCCTGTCCGTTCATGATTGGCAGAGGAGTTTTATGGTCTCGAGTTGCCAGCTTACTGCCCAACCTTACACAGAAGGCACACACATGCACACACTCACACCTACGGCCAATTTTTGAGTGTCCAATCCACCTACAGCATGTCTTTCATTCCATGGATAGTGTGGATCTTAATTCTGTTAACATTTATTAGTTTAAATGTGTTATTTCACAAAAAAACATTTTTAGTATGCCTGACCAAAACATTACTTAATTGGTAAACAGTCAAAGTATAAAACTGATAATTTCCTTTAAAAGCTCAAACATATACTTTATAGTTATTAGATGAAAATGTTTAATAGTCACACTAAAACAAAAAATAGATAGTCTAAATAACCTAAGACGGATTTGACTTCATTATCTTTAAATACCAATGGCTTAAACAATCCTAGCAAGAGATCAAATCTACTGAAATATTTAAAACTGAACAAAGCACAAATTGTCTTCCTTCAAGAAACTAATTTCAAATCAAATGACAATTACAAATGGAATCCTAAGGAATATATGATATTGTCGCAATCCACTTATAAGACAAAGACAAAAGAGGTAACACTTTTATGAAAAACAAATGTGATTAACCCAGAAATCATTTATAAGTATGAAGATAAAGAATGCATTATGGCATTTGTAATAGTTAAATATAATGACAGAATATGGAACCTAGCCAATCTATACTGGTTCCCAGGCATTGGATCAGGAACTGTTAAAGACACTTGGATTTCATTTCCAATAATTATAAAGCCAACTTAATATTAGGAGGAGATTTTAACTATATATTTGATATTTCTGCAACTGCAAATAAAAGACCACTGCGTACATCTGCTGTAGCAAAAGATTTAAACAAGTGGGTAGAATCATTTCATCTTGTAGATACTTTCAAATTTAAAGAAGATAAATTGTTGTTGTTTTCCCATCAAGATCACAGATTTGGTAGCCAAACTAGAATATATAAAATATTTGCTGCCCATGACTTACACTCTAAAATCATTAATTTCTCAATCACTCCCTGCCCCTTTTCAGACTACAATTCATTGATACTAAAACTTCAAAATGGGTACAAAACATTAATCTTTAACTCCAGAATTCCAGCATATATAACTAAAATTAAAGAGTTCAAACCCTGGTTATTATCTGAATTACAGTTCTTCTTAGATATTAATTGCACCACAGAGATAAATAAAACAATGATATGGGACTCATTAAAAGCTTACATATATGGTAACACCCTAACTTGGTATAAAAAACAGAAAACGGGATTCTAAATGATTAGATCTACAATCCAAACTTTTGTCAGTAAAAGCTGAAAAAAATCAAAATCATTTGGAAATGAAAAAGAAAGTAGAAATATTAAACAATAAATACAATGAAATTTTAACACATAAAACTAGTTTAGCTTTAGAAAAACTAAAAAATAATACCTTGGTCACTTCTCCCAAATATTTACATAATTTATCCACAAGAATCAAAACGCAATCAAAAGCTAATAACATTAAAAATATCTTCCATGATAAGAAAGGGAAAATGTCTAGGATATAGGTGACATTCTTGATGCCTACAGAAATCACAATATGGAACATTTCCAAAAAGAAAATATACATATTGATCAATGTAATCTAGATGAAAAATGTTTTAATATAAAAAACTGAAAAATGAAAACTAGATCTATAAGCAGCCATATCCTACAAAAAATTACAGATAGAATAAAAGAGGGTAAAAATAATAAAGCTCCAGGTATAGATGGCATAATTATTAAAATACATACACTTTTTCCTTCAAAGATACTATCCATAAAACTCTGTTAGAAATTCAATCACAAGCTTTAATACAACCTTCTTAGAGATATTCCTTAATCACACCAATCCTAAAGGAAAACAAATCCCCAAACCTCTCTATCTCATATAGACCTATATCGTTATTAAATAATGAATATAAGATATTTATGCAATATTAACTAACAGAATGAAAATACCACTATCCAAAACAATAAATAATGATCAAACTGGATTTATATATCATAGACACACACATGACAATATAAAAAGGATAATTTCTCTTATAGATTATGTTAATAAAGAAAATAAAGAAACACTCATAATTGGCTTAGATATAGAGAAAGCCTTTGATTCCCTAAATTGGGAGTATTTATTCAAAATGCTGGTGTTATTTGAATTTCTTCCTTCCTTTGTTCATCTACTAAGAAATATATATATACAAATAATTCTGTGTATGTTAAGCTAGGTCCTTTCACCTCTGAATCTATACATATAACAAAGGATACTAAGCAAGGTTGCCCCATGTCACCAACTCAATTTGCGTTGGCTATTGAAATATTGACAGATTCAGTATGTAACAATACAAAAATCAAAGGAGTAAATGTTTATGAACAACACAATTCTAAAGTAATGCTCTTTGCTGATGGCATATTATTAACATTATCCAATACAAAAAAAAAAAAATAGAATAATTAGATATTTTAATTGGCACATTTTACAGGACTTCAGGACTCCATTTCAATAAATCAAAATCAGAATTTTTATTTTTAAATAAAAAAAAGAATTGCACATGAAGGGGAATCACATTATAGGGAAACAAGAATCTACTTTAAATATACAGGAATTGAGTTATGCAAGGATAATAATGAATTAGTCTCACAAAACTACAATAATATCATCAATACAATTAAAATCTCTGTGGAAAACTGAAACAAAATAATATTAACATTTGAAGATAGACTACAATTAATAAAAATGGTTTCACTACCCAAGATTAGCTTTGACAATACAACTGTTAGCAGAAAGGAATATACTCAAATAAATGAACTCATGCCTAATAACATTTCGATGGTTTCCCAAAAGAAACAGAATAGCTTTAATACATCATATCGGACCATGGAAACAGGGAGGAATAACTTTCCTGCTATAGAAACATATATAAAAGCATCAATATCTAAAACAATCTCAGACTGGATAAGTCCAAATTATACTGCAAATTGGAAAGAATTACTATCTGTAATATCAATAAATGAATTTGATTTACTAAAAAATTTCAAATGACAGATAAAAACAATTTGACATGCACATATGTATTAGTATGCAATATAACATAACTAAGCCCACTAAAACTCATATGATTAATTATTACATTAGCTCATTTAGGAAAATTATCAATGCAAATATAGATTAAAAAACCTGGTTTGATCTTTTAACACCAATCATATTACAAAGAGCTATCCACATAAAGTATACAGAGAAATAATTAATTCCTGGGAACAGAAAAGAATTGTTTGTTGGTTTCAATGTATCAAAGAATTAAAAGTTCTGGATATGCAAACAATAGAAACAACATGCAAAAATCCACAACAAGATTGGCTAACTATGCAAAGCATTTTGATGTATTTGCACGATTTATGCAGAATAATTAGTCATTTTTCATTTAAAGAAATACCTAAACTTATGAAATACCTATATGAAATTATTTATAATAATTATGACACGGGAAATAGTATTCAGAAATTTTACAATATATTGATAAATTATAAAACAACACCCAAATCCTCATATTGGAATTATATAACAAAAGGACACTCATTACAGCTATCTGAAGAAATTAAATCAAATATTTTATTATCAATGAAACATACATCCTTTACACAATATTGGAAAGTTTTTAATTGGAAATTCTTGCGCAGAGCATTCTTAACTCCAAATAGAATTACTAAAATTAATTCTTCCACAAAGTGAATATGTTGGAGGTGTGAGCAAATACACAATGCAGATTAGAATCACATTAACTGTGTTAAAATTAAGCCATTTTGGAATGGTATTAAAAACTTTTTACAAGCTTTATTTAATGAATTGTTTAACTTATCTAAAGCTCTAGTATTATTAAACGTGTACAAAGATCATCATTTGATAATTAGTATCTAGTATGGACAATACTTGCAATCTCAAGGAAGTATATAACAAGAAGATGGAATACAAGCACAATACCGACTTTGGAAAACACCTGCAGCCTACTGAAGACCACAGCATTGTTGGAAATTAAAATTAAAGAATTAATGATTCATCCTAAGCCATTTATTAACAATCCATGGGAAAAAGTCTTATCATTGATTGACACTTTACAATAATTGAACAGATAGACTCTGATAGCTGGATTGTTGTACCTATAAAGTAATTGTATATACTGAGCTCTGTTATAGTGTCAGGCTGATGTAAATAGTGTACATAGTTATTAAGATGTTGTATACAAATATTATGGAATTTATTCAACTGTATTTGAAAAATAAAAAAAATTTTGAGAAAAAAAAAAGAATGGTAGGAGAGTTATATAGGATACATCTGCTTTTCTTGAATCTCTATTTGCTTTAATGGAACAAGAATAGTAGCAACTACAGTAATACACTGGTCATACTGGACATAGGATCACTATTTAAGGTCATTCTGCATGATATCGGTATATAATGTGTAAGGCAATACCTGTATAAATATAGTGATTTTATGAGCACAGCTACTGAGACCATTTGTATCTTTTTTAGGTCTGGTTTGAAGTAGCAATGTGTTTGCATTTGATAATCAATTATACCATCAGAATGCAAAAGTATCAAATACTAATGCGAATATGATGTGAGCTTGGAAGACAAATATGTTCATGATGCTAGTGCTAAATTTTAACCACGTATTTTATTTTGGAAAAGGTTTGTTGATCATACCTTTCCACCTTTTACAGCAAGAAATCTGGACAAAGCCATAGATTATAGGAGGACAAAGGCCCAAAAATAGGGACAATTTTTAAATTTTGCTTTTTCAAACTTAGAATGTTGATAGAATAACACGTTTTGCATTAACGTTAATTTTCTGAAGGGTATGAAGTCTGAAACTTAAATGTCTACATGGTCCCCTAGGGGTCTTTAGTCTAGTATAAACCTATGAACCTATGAATCTATTTTACCTGCCCTTGATGCATTTAATGACAAAGACCTTCATTTGTTTATACATTTTGTCAAAACCTTAAACAAAAGTCATGATATAAGGATTATATGTTTCATATAGCTGAAAACAATATAACACATAATGGGTATTCACTCTTGTTTAATTGCCAATAATTCAAATATGTCTATGCTGGTATGGACTTTATTCACCATATATTAACACTATGGAAAAAAAAAGAATAGATTTTAGAACATTTTGCAACATGTAATGCATCAAACTTTGTATAATTGCCTACATGTGCAACATGTTCTACAGTTTGTAGGAAACATTAATAGAAAGCTAAAATATTGTATTTCAGAACAATTATTCTATTATGTACATAATATTCTAACAAATGCTCTGTCTAAACCTATATGTCATACAGTTGAATGTCATCTTTTTAAATTCAGAAATATATGTGTTACATTATTAAAATGGGAGGTAACATGCCTAAAAGACTGAGCGTATGGAATACACCTAGATTACCATGACGACAATTGATATATTACCAGATCTGAATATAGTGGCTAATTTGAAATCTGCTTCAAAAACTAAGAACAAAAAATTAAATAGAACTTGACTGATGTTATTTTAAAGAAGGTATGTTATTTGGAATTTTTAATGTGTGACCTGATTTGTTCGATAGCATCAGCCAATGGGTATGTTATGACTGATCTATTAATATGAAATGGTTCATAGGTTCATAGGTGTGTACTAGGCCAATGGCCCTGGAGCCTTTACAAGCCTAGCACATAGAAGTGCCCTGGCATTGTGCCACCATTAATTTCCAGTGCATCTATCAAGTACAGCCACAGGAGTGAAGTGATCCCTGGAGTGAACTTTCTATTTCTTATCTACTCATCAAGATTTCTTTTGAAAAGGGCCAGTGAGCTGCTCTGCTTGACATGTATGGGAAGTCTATTCCATAGCATGGGCAGTCTCTGGGTTATGAACCTGTCCCTCCACCATGTTCTGTTGATTGTGGTAATGAGGTTGAGATCTCTGGAGCGTGTGGTGCAGAGGGATTGGGATTTCTTTAGATGTAGCATTTCTAACAGAGCTGGGTCAGACATGGCTTTGTAAGTCAAGCAGAGATCACCTCTAAGTAGGCGATATGAGACAGAGAATAGTTAGAGTTTTTTTAGTCTGGTGTATAAGCCATTCACTTAGGGGGTGCAGGAGGTTTCACCCTTCTCCAAACAGATTTTATTTTATTTTGCAGGTTTGTCAAATCACAATTTTCAGTATTTGATTTTTAGTAATAGGTGATCTCAAGAACAGATCTGATGATATGTAGGTAAACTTTTTCAAATGTGATATATACAGTTCTTTCTTGTTTAATATAATTGTTCTGAAAAATTCAACATCAATATTTAATAGTTAGAAACTGTGCAGATCAAACAGAACACCTATTAAAATGGTAGACATATCAGTAACCACAACCCTAACATTTCTTCAAACAGGAATTTAAGGTCAAACATAATTTGTTTAGTACATGTACACTCTATTTAATTTATGAATACATCTGCCAAATGAGAAACATAACCTGAAGCAATGAAAGTCTCAGGAACATAGGATACTGCTCTTCGGTATTCCATATGATGGTTTGGTGCAGGACCATTAAAATGTTATGTATGATCAGGATATGAATTCTGCTGGCAAGTGGAAGGATAAACATTAGCAGTGCAACCCTATTCATGTCTTGCCATTATATCCATCTAAGATGCAGACATATTCTACCATCACTCTTACTAAGCAGTAGCAAATTTAGGCTTTGGCAAAAGAATGCATCCACCCCCCCCCCCCTTACTTCTCTGATGTGGTTATACTTGCCAAACACAGCTCTGTTTTCTGTTCAATATTCCCAGGGTTTCTTCTTTTTCTCAAATGTGTTGTCTGAAATGCCTGTTTAGACATCACCACCCATGACTGAGACAACCAATGGCTGAGGAGAAGAATGCCTAGGAAGTTACTACTTAAAATGGTAAAGTTTGCAGTACCTAAAACAGAAGGTCTGTGGTTTGATTACTCAGAAATTAAGTTTTGGGAGGTTTGGAATTCTTCGGACAGTAGCAGTAGCAGCTGCAGCAGTAGTCACACTGGGAGATGAGCTCTGCTTCTTTGTGGTATCTAGTGCAGCAGCAGCAGTTGATGACAGATCAGTTGCAGTGGGAGAAAATCAGGAAACAAGCAGTTATGCATGAAGATTCCATGATGAACATACATCAGTGATGCTGCAAGTAGTGTATGGAATACTGTTTAGATCTGGGATACTCAGTAGATTTTTCAGGTATTTTTAAAGGAATTTATTGGTTACTTCCATTGGTTACTAATAACAAGAACTTATAATGAAAAAAATATTTCCACAAACAACTTTAAAGAAATAGTGTTATACAGATTCATTACTATTATGAGACTCATTAAACTGCCATTAAGAATACAATTAATGGAGTTTGACTTTATTGGCCTTAATGTATCCATAAAGACTGAAAATGAAAAAAGTGAATAGTTATGGGCATTCTGAAGCCTTATAGCTGAAACACTTGATGCCCTTAAGTGGTCATATGCATATATCCCATGGGCCTCTATCACAGGAGGTTTAAGGTATCAGACAGTGAAAACTCTAACTTGGCT
This sequence comes from Protopterus annectens, assembly GCF_019279795.1. Taxonomy (NCBI): domain Eukaryota; kingdom Metazoa; phylum Chordata; order Ceratodontiformes; family Protopteridae; genus Protopterus; species Protopterus annectens. The sequence continues at coordinate 1,652,714,576 of NC_056743.1, forward strand.
AGGTTTTTCTTGTATTGTCAATTAGATCTATTAAAAACTTTTGTATGAATCATTCTACAAATATGTATTTACTAGCATCCATCCTAAATTATATTTCATTCTTGAAGCCTGGCAGCTAACTTTTCAAAACACTAGCCATAGAAATAAAATCATGTAAAGCAGCTAAAACACCCAAAATTCAAATGCAATTTCCAAATCACCTATCTGTAATTGCAAGTTGTTTTCTTAGCCTTCTTCTCAGATGCTAGTGGAGGATTTCTCTACAACAACAGACTCATGTTTTTTTAAAACTGTTGCAGGATGTCAATATCAGTTCTTCTAATGGAATAACTGCAAATATATTTTTTGCTGCAACTCATGTTCTGTTTTCCCCACATAAAATATATTGCATGTTTGGCATTTGGCTGTGTATATCCACCTACAGTGTTATAATGATATCTCTGTTTCATCACAATGACATTGGGGTTTATTAGCTATAGTTACTTATGAAACCTGATGAAAGAGCTTACACTGTCTAAATCTTGGGTATTGGAATTTATCCAGGATTTCAACTTAGAGAGGTAATTTGAAATAGACTGATGTTCAAAATACCTGTCTCCTCAGTTAAACAAGTCATTTTTTTCTCATTTCACATTTAATAACATTGTTTTCAGTTGAATACCCCAGTACCATGACAAAACTGAAATTCACACATTAGGCTTCTTGTTTCAAATTCCCAGTTTTTAACTATATGGGCCTATGTAAAATGAGAAGGGAGTTATTAGATCTCCTCTACATGATCTAACTAGTTACCACATTTATTAAGCACCCGGAAAAGTTTATATTCAAAAATTAGTATGAGCAATTGTGATGCAGATATTTGATTGCCTTATACTAAATGTCAAAGTCTAACCAAGTGCTGAATAAACTAGAAAGCTCTACTCAGACCTTCTCAATACTAGGGCCAAGGCTCTGTGAATCTGTTTTCCTCCAACTTAAAGACACATTCTCATAAGCAGCATTTTGACTACAACTGAAAACCCATCTCCAAAACCAAGCAAAATGCCATTGCTTAACCTCAAGCCATATAACCCAATTCCACCTCAGTCCTCCTAGCTTAATACCTTTATTTTTCATCTTTCATACCACAGCTCAGTCTTCCTACCACTCTCTACCCTCATCACATCGCACACATATAGGAGTGCATTTGTTGTTATACATACCAGTTCTGCTGAACTATATAGACTGCCGTACAACATGAAACTTCATGTCTTGCATGTTGTATACTATAAAGAACATTGTGAAAATGTGCCTTTTAACTTGTGCTCCTCTTTTAAATTATATTGTTACTTTGTTTCTACCCAATCCAAGACTGAAATTGTTGTGATTAGAGCTCTAGCTCATTTAACAAATTCAAGCAAATAAGTAAATAGGCTAAATAAATAAAGAACAGCATATGTTAGCCATGCACAGCACTCTGCTTTATGGAGAATGAATGACAAAATAATGTTTATGCTATTTTACAATATGAATATAGTTATTTTATTTCTTTATTTATACTTATATTTTATGTTATTTTATTTTGCAGTGACTGTAAAAGTAGGATGCTCTATCCATAGAACTTTATGCAATGATACTCTGATGAAGACAGTTGTTGCACAAGCCTCAGATGTACAGAATAGGAAATATTATCTACAAGAGTGGGCCAGCATTGTGCCTATGATATTCTAAAGACAATTAGCTGGATTTGTTATCTTGGAAAAGACTGAAGCCAATGAGCAAAAGCATTGGAAGATGTTGACATCTGTCATATCTGCACCACCTCCCTTTGATCAACTGACAGCAGTAAATAGAAAGAAAGCATGGTCTCTGATGGTTCTATTAAGCAATGCAAAATTTGCACAAGAACAAAGCAGAAACAATCACAGCTTGAATCATGTGGACAGATACAATAAGTTAGCAGATCACCCAGATATGACAACCAGGCTCTGCACCTTTTCTGTTTCCCTAATGGTTTCACCAAGTTGTCACCCTTGTTCTGGAAGCAGCTGCACCATTCTAGAACTTTTTTGCAGCTAGAGCATATAACTGCAACAGTTGTATTCTATTATGGAATAGTTATGTCACAAACTTAATAGTAAACTGCAACGGTTAATGCTAACATTGAACTATTCTACGCATCTCACTGGCCAGCCCTAAGATACTCAGACTTCCAACAAAGTTTTAGAAAACGACTCTGAGATTTACAGCATTGTCAAAATAGCTGTTCTAATCAGAACTAATTGCTACTGCATTCTTCTAGTCTACTATTTGCATTTGAAGGTATAAGCAGATACTCAAAGGTTTACATTAGTAAACTGTTTTGATTCATGCTCTGTTGGAGCTGCTCAATCCAGGGGAGGGGTTTGATGGCTCACACTCTTTGCCTCTTCATGTGGCTCAAGCTCCTAATAAACAGAAGATGAATATGAATGATTCTATCACTAAGATGCATAATCTTGTATTATAAGCTAAAGCTGGGACTTCAGATACCTACAGAGTGCCTACACTGTGTTTAACACACAGAAAAGAGACCTGATTACTAAATGTACTGAAGCCAGTTGCATGATATATGGCTAATGTAGCCTTGAAAGGTAACAAACTTCCATGTGAATATTGCTTGTTTCCCAGTAGATAGTGTCACAAAGTGCAAAGTATTTGCCAGACATGTGGAAACGTATGCAGCGTGATTAAGAAATATTCTTAGAATGTCCTGATTCTAGCAGCTTGATTTGTAAGAATATAAACTTTACTTGTGCAGTGTCAGAATGAATCAACATAATGCTATAGAAGATTAGGGTTTTACTGAAGAGTCAGACTCTCTAGGCAGGACTTTTGTGTACATCCATGCTTGATCAAAGCTATTTTTTTGACCAAATTAATATGACAGGTAGAGGTGTTGCTGATGACAAGAAAATATACATACTTTACAGGTGCAGATAATGTCTTTCCTGAGATCTCTTATTAATATTTCATAATGGAGTCACATTTTATAATAAATGTGTTATTATTTCTGCTAGAGTCTTATATCTCCTTCTCCATCTGTGCTCTGTCCTGAATTTAGCCACCTTGTCTCAGAATTGTAGTGCTGAACCAAGTAACATTATATGTATGGTGTCATTTGGACCTACTATGTCTGCTTCAGACAGCAACACTGAGATTACAATTTCCTAGCAGTATCTCCCTAAAACAGGTGGCCTGAGTGCACAAATGCCTGTTATAAAATTACTTAGGTCTGTATAACTTATAGGCAAATAATAAATACACTAAATATTAATGAAAGCATTTTATAGGTTATCAACCCCTTCAACTTCTATGTGGAGGAACCCTTCAAAATCCTTTCATTTTTCTTACCCTGAGGTTGTTGCTGATCAGAGAAAGAACGATCAATAACATACAACAAAAAATTCTCACAGTGGGATTCAATAAACTCCATATAGGTTTCTGGTGATGCCTACACAGAGTTTACATGTGTGTACCGTGATGAGTGGTAAGCAGCAACACTCATTGCATTCCATGCACTGTGTTTAAAAATAAATAAGAAAGGTTTCATAGCCAGCAACATTGTTGCTGACCAGAAAACATTGTAAGCAAACATGGATAGCAATCCTGTTTAAATCAGGGCACTGAAGGTCCATGGTTTTGTGTGGAATGCCACAATGATCACAAGGGCTTCACAGATAGCTCTCAATCTCTTAGTGCAAGACCTCTGGACAAAGGCCAACATAATGGCGGAACAATGGCCTAGAAATATGGACATATTTTACATATTTGCCCTATAGAAATGTGCACAAATAACCAGGGGATTGTGTTAAGATACATGTTCTGAAGGATTTGAAGTCTGAAACTCAAATGTATATAATTACTGAGTCAAAGCAGTCCTGAGATCATCCCAGTGATATGGCAGAAAACCACATATTTGATAAGGAACACATCTGGACATTCTGTTAAAATCTTGACAGTTGAGAGGTGTGATTGTTAAGTATATGGTCCAAACATAAGACAGGACAGTTAATCTACAATCCAGAGTATTGTGAAATCCCATTCTATACTGAAGTTCTGTAAAATGGTCTGTAAAGGTACATGGACTGCAATGTAAAATAAACACTCAGGGGAAATGTGTGGATTGAATAGGGACACACTGATGAATTGTAGGGATGAACACAGGGAAAGAGGACAGGTAAAGCAACCTAATGCACAGAAGATGAGGGCCTGTCATTGGAAAATGGTTGTATCTGCAGTACCACTCACATATCAATATAGTGCTGTAGGGACTGCAGTGTGAAAATATTTATTATGTGACTGTCACACAGGGTGACATAACAATGGGGAGGATGTTTGTGTGAGATAATCATCCTTACATGAATAATGCAGAGAACATCTATCAGGGATCTAACATACAATTGGGGTACAGTGCATATTCTGCAGCTGTGTAAACTGATTTGCCTGAATATGAGTGTAATCTCAACAGAGGTCTCCAGCAAGTCGGATACAGGTAAAGGCTCATGGACAACATTAAAAGAAGCAACCACAATCATGGACAATATCAGAATAATACCACCAGTAATGCCATCCCTCTGACATGACAGTGTGATCAGAGATGATTATGCACAAACACATTTGTACAACTATTATATGTCCACACTATGATCATAATCATCACACTGTCCTAGTACTGTAACATCTGCTTGAGGTGTTAGGAGGGACACTGCCATACCTGTATGTGACTTATGATCAATACAGGCTACTTGATTAAAGTGAATGGCATATATGTATGGCATAATCCACACTGTCACAAATGTTATCCATGCCATTAATGTTATCAAATACCTATGTATGTACTGTGTGCATCACCAGAACAGGTAGCACACGTGCATCTGGTGTAACAACTTAATGGGGGTTCCACACCATCAGGCAGTAATGCTTATGCCACAAAAAGAATACCTCAGCTCACTGTGACAAAAGTGGCAAACTTCAGTTACACATCAGTCTAAGATGTGTAGGGAGGTATGTGATAAACTGAAGGGTTGCCAACCCAGCTAGATAGAATTTTGTAAATAATTCTATGTCATTGTAAATATTAATATGATCCCTAGGCTTGTTTGACAAATGTAAGAATACTATGTTATGTGCTAAGCTTCAAAAATGTAACCACAGTACATCCTGCTGTAGGAAAGTGGATAAGTAAAGAATTTTACAACTGTGTGTGATCTCAAATTCGAAGACAGATGTCTGCAGCTAGAAATTCTTTCTATTGTCCTAAGACAGAGATAATTACTAGGTTTCACATGTACAGATTACAAATAAATTTTAAATTTCAAGTTCTGTGAGCCTGGGAAACTTAAGCAGAACTTCAAGAATGATGTAATCTAAAATGACTCAGTAGTAATGTATATTATCAATTTAAAGGTTATCTCAGAAAGTAAGAATGGCATTTTATATTTTGTTCTGAAGCTGACAACAGCTCACCAGCACTTGCTTTGCTCTGTAAATAGGATTTTAAATCTGAGTATTTCTCTTACAGATTGATAGGAATTTAGCCAGATTGGTCTAGCTGTTTTCTTTATTTATGTCAGACTGTTCTACAATCTTGCTTTAAAGTACTTCCTGTGATTTCTGAACTCTCTAATGTCATTGTGTTGCATTAATAAGTATTGGGCCGGATTCACGATGGCTTGCATGGAGTCTAAGAGTAGAGTAAGACTCCATGCAGCCATCATGTCCAATGAGCAATCCACGAACAGCCTGTAGGGGCATGTAAGAGAGCTCCTAACACATCTCCTACACGGCGAGGGATGTGATATGCAAATTACCTCACTTGCAGCCAAAAGGCATGCAAATGAGGTAAATTTGCAATCCAGGAAGCACAAACCTGTCCGTGTAGGAGCCGTGTTAGCTGCAGAAATGTACTCAGTTGACAACTGAGTACCGTTCTGCAAATACCACAATGGAGCCTTGTCAGCTCCAAATAAAGGTTGCATATGTTCCAGGAAGCATGCCAATGGCCAAATATGTGGCCACTGGCAACGTACCCACATGCCAAATTAAAATAAAAATGTTTATTTTTTTTCGGCTATTGCCAATGTTTAAACGTAGTGCAGCGCTGCGCAAATGGGCTGCGCTGAAAAAAAAACAATGTAAGGGAATTGCAGGCTGAAAACAACATGGCCACTGAGTAGGGGTTGCTAAGGGGGGAAGCTCAGTGTAAGACATGTAACTAAGCATTAGTAGGCAATCCTATGTAAATGAGTGTTAGGATACTGAATCGCACCTTTACATAGCAAATGAGCACATTCCCTGGAGTGTAGGAGTAGGATAAAGGGGAGTAACAGAGTAGGAGATAGGTGACATCACAGGGGGGTATGTATGAAAGAAGTGAAGCTCAATGGAGCAGAGTGGCATGTGAAAGCTGTCAGTTAGACATCATGGAAAGAGGTGTGTCAACAGGTAAACAAGGGAAAACCAAGAAATGGAAGGTGTACACTGTGGACAACACCAAAGTTTCTTGCTGAGCGTGCATGCGTGCGTGTGCGCGCTGGGAAGCCCAAGTAAGATGGAGTGTGCACATGTAAGCGTGAGTGCACGCGTTTACATCGGAGTAAGCATGTAGAAGCCTGTTTAAAGACTTGTAAGTGTGTTTGCACTGGTGTGCATGCATTTTAACCTGAATAAGCAAGTTGTAGTCCATCTAAACATGTGTGCACGCGTGTTAGCTGCTGTGCGCGTGTTTACCCCTGTATGCGCGTCACTCCCCCCTGAGGAAACAGACAGGAAAAAGGAAGCACAGCAAATTGTAGGAAGCTACCAGGGAATACTAGCAGAGCTAGCAGGTGAAACCAATCAGAATCAGGCAATTACACAGGCAGAACAGTAGCCCAGCCCAGCACTGAAAACTCTGCAAACAACAGTGCAGTATGTGTCTCTCAAGAGACACTGCAACACTGGAGTAAGCTACTAGAAGTGAAAACTGAAAAAGCTTCACTCAGACAAAAAATGTTAGGGGTTGCTATAGCTGTTATAAGGCGACATATGCAACATGCTGAGGGTGGTGACAATGCAAATGCTGCCGGATAACCCACAGTGAGGAGACAGAGAAGAGTGTACAGGCCCAGGGTCACCTACCAGGAGTTACATGAGCTGGAGATAGTGGAGCGCTATAGAGTGGACAGAGACCTCCTGCAGCAAATTGTTGAGCTGTGCAGGCCATGCCTCACACACAGAACCAACAGAGGGGAACCCATCCCAGTGGAAACCAAGGTATGTGTTGGCCTAAGAATACTAGCAACAGGTACCTTCCAGAGACCAACTGGTGATATGATGGGGATATCACAGGCATCAGCATCCAGGGTACTGCACCAGTTCCTGGATGTCATGTCAGCACATGTCGGTGATCATATATATTTCCACAATTCCCGTGAGGTATTGGCCAGCAATATGCGTCTCTTCCAGCAAATAGCGGAATACCCTGAGGTAGTGGGTGCAATAGACTGCACACATATACGCATCAAAGCACCAGCCGGTGAGCGGGGTAGGGCCTACATAAACTGCAAGGGCTTCCCCTCCATCAACTGCCAGGTTGTGTGTGATGCCCAGGGCATAATAATGAATGTGTGTGCTGGCTGCCCTGGAAGCGACCATGATTCCCATATCTGGCATCTGATGCAGCTGTACCAGACATTTGCCAATGGGGACATCCCACATGGTCACCTATTGGGGGATGCTGGCTATGCACTGGAGCCGTGGCTGATGACACCCATCAGAAATGCACACACACCTGAACAGGAACGCCATAATGAGGCACACGCACAAACACGTAATGTAATAGAGCGTGTGTTTGGGCTGCTCAAGTCACGGTTCCGGTGCCTGGACACATCTGGTGGAGCCTTTCAGTACTCACCAACTACATGTACCCAAATTGTCATGGTATGTGCTATGCTACATAATATGATTCTGCAAAAACAGCTGCAGCAGGACCAGCATAGGCCCGGCCCAAACAGCCCCCCACCATTGCCAAGGCCATCACAGGCAGAGTGTGACTCGGAGGAGGAACAACCTGAGCCTGCCCCAGTAGGCAGAAGGAGGCATGCCCAGTATGCCTTGGCCTTGGCAAAGAGGCAACACATAGCACATACACTGGCTCTGTAGGAACCCTGGAAATTATACCTCTCTCTAACTCACACATATAGTAAAAGGGATGCCTAAGTTGACACAACCTGCTTTCAAACATGTACAGGGAGTGCAGTATGTGCATCCAACATAGGCAGCCCTGCAGCACCACCTGAGGCATAATTGCCATGTGTTAAGCAATGTAACACCATGTAGTATATGCAAACTTTATGACCCATGAGTAACATCCTACCCTCACCAAGCATGATGCCACAATATGAAGACAAGATGATCAATTACAACAATTGGCTTACGTATTGTTGTTAGTCAAAGAGGATCCAATGCCTGTCAGCCTGGGATGACATGATGAGCAAGACACGATGCTCCGCTAGGGATGGCTTGCACCTATCACCCCTGGCCTTTTGGATACTGGCAAAGGCTGTTGTCACCCCCATAGTGCCTTGAATAGGTAAGGCTCAAAACACAAACCCACCTCCATAGGTATCACAAGGGATACGAAACTAGAAGTAATGCTACCCAATGTCAGAAGTCTAAACTGCAAGATGCATGCAGTTCCAACTCTCTTCAGCATGGAGAATGTTGATATCTGTGCAGTAACAGAAACCTGGTTCAAGGCTCCCAAGAGCACCCTAGCACTACCAGGTTACACCTCATACCATGCTTTACAGCCGCAAAACATGGAACAAACTACAAAAGGAGGGTGAGTATCAATAATTGTCAAGGATACCCACACCCCCAGGTTGGTGCCACAGCATGAAGCAGCACAGACTATCCACGTGCAAGTAACAGTGGCTAAAACTGCCTCCCAGTTCGTAGCCTGCTACAGACCACCCTCCTAAATCCAGGAACCCCACTTGGCCTACTTGAGAACACATGAAAATATGAAGGTCTCTCCAAACAACATTATATTGGGTGACTGCAACTACCCAAACATAGACTGGGAGCATTATTCTAGGTCCAACTCCCTAGGCCAAAGGTTCCTTGACTTCATAAACCGAAATGCTATGGAATAACTTGTCACAACTCCCACAAGAGGGGTAAACATACTGGACCTGATAATCACCAACATGGGGACTCTATGGCCAAGACGAGAAGTGTATCCCTCACTGGTAAGATCAGACCATACAGTAATCTCACTGGATATTCACATCCTGACGCCAGTCCCTGGCCAGAAAACCACAGTGAAAAACATGCGTAAAGCAAATTATGCACTCCTCTAAACTGAGGTGGAATCCATTAAAGCCCTTGTGCCTGTGGAAAATATGGCCCATACCTCAGAACCCTTTATGAAAGCATTCTATGAACACCTTCAGGAATGCATGGATTATGCAATCCCAAATAAAACCAAGACCCAATCCTCCAAAGGCAGGCATCCTGTCTGGCGGACCCCAGCCATTAACAAACCATGCACAAGAAGGAGGAAGCTACTACATGATAGAGCAAAACCCAATGGAAGGCATCACTATCAGTATTATGACAAAAAACTATGGCCACACATAAAATCCTCTAAGGCCAGCCATGAAATAAAAATTGTACAGGACACTAAGGATAATCACAAGGCTTTCTTTACTGATGGTAGGAACCTGGGTGGGAATTCCCAGATATGCTCAGAATTAGTCCAAAATGACAAATAATACACCAAACCCACAGACACTGCCAACGTCCGACCTGACAGGTTCAGTGCAACCCCCCCCCCACCAAAAGGCCAAATATCTATCCCAGCAGAGAGCTGGCTCCCTGACATCACAGATGCTCAGGTAACATCCAGCATCCCTAAAGCAAAACACACAGCATCAATGGGACCAGATGGTGTCCCGGGCTGCATCCAACATGACGTCCAAGAAGAATTGAACACCAAATAAAATTACTGCTCAATCTCAGCCTTACCACAGGATATGTACCCAAACAGCAGTGTACAGCAACAGTGGTCCCTCTCCACAAAGGTGGTGCCTGAATGGATCATGCAAACTATCACCCCAGAATTCTGACTAGCATGGTCTGCAAAGCTATGGAAAGGATCATCATGGACCTCAGAAATAAAGATATTGGGGTCCTACAGACACTGGACCCTACCCAGTGTGGCTTTCGTAAGGGCAAATCCTGCCTCTTAAACCTGGTTGAGTCATTTGAAACAGTCACCAAGGCCATTGATGAGGGGAAGGTGGTCCACACAGCCTACCTGGACCTTGCAAAAACCTTCCATACAATACCCCACTTGGTCATTATAGATAAGCTCACCAGCTTAAATATAAACCCCTATGTCACTAGATGGGTTGCAAACCAGATCAAGGACAGAACTGACATGGTCAGAAATGCTGGAGCCATGTCAGAGTCCAAACCAGCTACAACTGGCATCCCACAAGGCTCGGTCCTGGGACCCCCCTTGTTTGGCATATATTTCTCAGAGGTACAGGCCAACATGGAAGGACTGTGTCTGAACAAGTTTGCAGATGACTACAAACTGGGCGCCATATCTGACCCTCCAGCTGACACAAACATCCTACAAAAGGGCCTCATAGAAACAGACAACTGGTGCCATAGCCATGTCATCAAGCTAAACACAAAAAAGTGTATAGTCATCCTCTTTGGAAAAACAGTATGTGCCCACCAATTACCACATAGGTGGTAACCCATTAAGTACAGAAGAAGTAATAAGAGACCTGGGGATACAAGTTGATATAAATCTCACATTTGACAACTATGTGGCCGTAGTGGTTATAAAAATATGTCATATACCCACCTAATCATGAAGGTATTCACATCTAGATCAGGGGAGGTCATCGTGCCTCTTCAGTCATCCTTCATCAGGCTTACAATTGAGTAGAATGCCCCTTGTGGGATGTACCTTAGCAGACACCTCCAGCAACTGGAAAGACCCCAAATCTGCCTGATTAAACAAACTGCAGCTCCACACAGTGGCATACTGGCTGCCCAGAGGCAATTTTTGCCTGATGTATAAAGCCATGTCCAACCTGGAATCAATGCACATGCTGCACCTTGTAAAATCTGAATCCCATTGAGCTATGCACATGAGAGACCTGAACCTCAGCACTGAAATAATTAGGACATGCTGTAGTGATTGATCCATAACCCAGAAGCTCCCTCCACTCTTGAGTAAATTCACAGTCCAGGTTAGCCAGAGAGTCCCTCATTGACTCTCTTCAAGAGGAATTTTGATGAGTGGATGGCAGATTGTAGGTTTACCCTGGGTATCACTTTTATGTCACAGTTAGACAGAGGCACAGTATACTAACCTTGAAAAATGTCATGGCAAACTACAGTTAAAATGTGTGTTGAAGGACAAACACACTCTGACTAGGATTAGAAATGCCCTAGGGCACATAGCCTAGTGTTTGTCAATGTCCACCCAAGTTGCGGAATACACTAGTAATGTTGGACAAGCCTGGTTTAAGTAGGCCATAGCTGAACAAAATGCAACATGCTCATACCTTAGTCTGGTGTGCTCAGTATGAATATTTAAAGCAGTGATGGGACTCAAACCCAGGATACTGTGCACCAGAGTGAAAGGACTGAACCACTACACTATGACAAGACTACAGTGCTTGGTCAGTATGAAAGAATGTTGACAAGTGTATGCAAACTGTCCCATGGAAACCCTGCAGGCACAGCATAATCCCTGTTGGGATCAGACACAAAGCAGTTGGTCAGTAAGAACACAACATGACTTCCAACACACACACTATAAATGTCAAATATTGTTCAAGTTCACACACAACCACAAATGTAGTGGACCTCAGATCTCAACATATGGAAAGGTCACACTGGGCATGCTCACACACTTTGATAAATGAGACATATGTCAGGCAACAAACCATGGAAAGCCTGAACTGGGCATGCTCACACACTTAGGCCATGTCTCAGTATAGCAGTCAGCCACACATATCTGGCATTTGTATGTGTTAAGCCAGGAACCTCCCACAATACATCAATCTGCCCAGTGCACACAGTTAAATGACAACAGAGACATAAGTAATATACTGGAACCCTGCCATGATCAAACATCTTCCACAGATGCACAAGTTGTTCATAGAAACAGGGAAAGCTATGGCAATAAAGACCTATAGTTTATCAGCAACAAATATTGTGCATCCCAAACATAAACATATGGGTGCAGAGGTTGATACTAGGCTGTTTGCCCTAGGGAATACATAAGCCCAGCCAGAGTGTATTTGGCGTCTGCCTCCCCAGTACAGTAGCCTACTGTGCCTCTGTAAAGTAGGTCACAGAAGGAACCATTTAAGGCTAGTTTGCTGTGCCTCCATCAAGCAGGGACACAGTGGAGATCCCAGGGGTTGAATTTGCAATGTCACATCCATGTGGCTGGAGTTTGCTGGAAGAGGGTTGGCGAGGGGCTATGTCTAACATTAATTGGGATTCAATTCCAGACTGAGGGGAGCCTTATCTGTAGTGTCTGGGCAATTTCACTGTCAAAACTTGCAAGTGATGATTTTGAGGGATTGAAGTGTCCTGCCAATACTGTTCAGAGATGTCCTCCCTCTGTGGGATATTGCTCTGTTATGTATTAGCTCCGTCCTTCTGTTGTACAGCTTATATATGGCTGGTGTCAACCAGACAGGTCTCCTGTTGTGGAGGAGTCTTGGTTTTATTTGGGATAGCATGATCAATGTAAACCTGCAGGTGTTCATAGAATGCATTTGTAAAGCATTCTGCAGATTGGGCTGTATAATCCTCCAGCACAGGGTCTTTGAAGTATTCCACCCCAGTCTTCACAAGTGCAAAGTCTGCTTTTGAGAAATACTTTGTTAGCAGTGATTTCATTGCCTGGGGGTGGGGATGGGATATGGGCGTCCAGGGAAAGTTGGTTATGGTCATATCTTAACAATGGTGGTCTACCTCTGGTGTGGAACATAGCGTCCCCATGTTGGTGATGATCAGGTCCAATATGTATTCCCCCTTGTGGCTGTGGTGACTGGTTCTGCCATAGCACATGGATTCACAAATTGTAGTGGCTGTAGGGTGATGTTGTTGAGGCCTGAGTAGTTCCCCCAGTCAATATTCCTGTACCTGAAGTTAACCACTGTAATGGTGTATGTGAACACCTTCATATCCTACACTGTTCCCAGGGAAGCCAAGTGTGGTTCCTGGATATGGGGGGGGGGGGGGCGGGGGGTTCTGAACTACACACCAAACCAAAGGCAGTTTTGCATAACGGTAGTTGTATATGTATGGTCTGTCATGCTTAGTGCAGTGTTAACAACCCAGAGGTGTGTGTATCTGTGATGTATATGGATACATTCCCTGGTTGTGTTGTGTGTTACAAGTCCTGTGTTCATGAAGCATGGTATAAAACATAACCAGGCAGTGCTGATGTGCATATGTGACCCTGAACTAGGCGTCTGTTAATGCATATATATTGTTATCCCCCATACTGAGGGATAGTAATAGCACCCTATAAATACTGCAGGAGAAGAAAAGCCACCCAGTAATGTCAATAGCAAGCTGTGCTAATGTGTCTTTCTCAAGTGTCATAACATAGTTAGGTAGGGGTTTAAATCCTGCAAATGATCAGTGTGTGTGTGTGTGTGTGTGTGTGTGTGTGTGTGTGTGTGTGTGTGTGTGTGTGTGTGTGTGTGTGTTGGGGGGGCAGGGTGTGTGCATGTGTGCAATTCCCTTTGAAAGAAATGTCCCTTTTGACAACTGGAATAACACACTACATGATGTATATTCCTCTTTGTAAAGACTGATGATGTCAGCACCTATAAGTACAGCAAGAGAAAAAAAAGCACCCAGTAATGCGAATAGCGCACGGCGCTAATGCGTCTTTCTCAAGTGCTATAACCTAGTTAGGTAGGGGTTTGAATCCTGCAAATGCTCAGTGTGCATGTTGGGAGAGGGCAGGATGTGTGCAATTCTCTTTGAAAGAAATGTCCCTTTTGACAACTGGAATAACACACTACATGGTGTACATTCCTCTTGTTACCTGCACACTCCATGTCCACATGCTGGGTGGCTCTGGCCTCCATCATGACACATGTCTGTGGATGTTGTTGTTGTTGGCCTGGATCCACAATACTTAGGAGTAGCTCCTCCACTCTGGTGAGGTGGGGTGGATAGGTACCCCACCACCTGTGGCAAGCTGTTGTCTGTGGATATCAGATGCACGCTGACGGACATTTCTAATTAAATCACTGCAGTGATGGCGTACCTGCTCATATGTCCGGTTATGCATGCCTATGTCATTTACCCAACGGACAAGGTCTTGCCACAGTGCAGCCCTCTCCTGCTGGTTCTGGCTGGTCCTGGAAAACAGTGTATTGAAATCCCGCACCAGGCTCTGGTGTATCTCCTCATCCTCTGCAGCTGAATAACACCAGTTGCGGTGATGCACTATCGCCCTGGAAGGAAAAGTTAAATATGTGAGCAAGTCATATGGCACATGTAATACTCTACTGTACTGATATCACTGAACTGCCATATATAGCATCTGTCTGTCTATCAGGGGATACACATGTACATTACCACATATCAGTGCTCAGCCCACAACTGTGTGACAGTGCCTGCCACACTCCATACAACAAACTAGTATACACCAGCACTCGGCACACTGTGTGAGGTACACTGCACAACCTCACACTGGAGGTATGTATCAAGCTACTGGATGGAGAATATTGTCATCTCATGCAATGCATGCAATGCACATCTACAGTTTCACTGGTAATCCACCCTAGTCTTTGCTGCCATACCCCTACCTACACCGCAGTCGTACACAGGGAACTACTGCACAACATATGGCAATCTAGTATGTTAGTATCCCAATAACTGACACATCTTTCTCTGGCCTCACACCAAGGACATGGACTACCACGACAGACACAAAGTCATGCTGAGCAATCACACCATTACAGACCTTGCACACAGTCAGTGTCACACTCATTCCACCTCAGATAGTTGGTATTGCACTGAGTACATCTGTGTGTGCATTGTGTCCTAGGTAGGTGCTATGCTATTGGCCCTGGGCCTACAGCAGCATAGCCTTATGCTACCCTGCCCCTTGGGACACATGTAATGTGATTGTACTTGCTCCTGTCAAACAGTTACACAGAGGTGACTCACACGGCATATTACCTATCTCCATAACATTCATCAGGGGTATGTCTGACATCTACTAATGAGGAGCCTTGTTTGTTAATGCTGGGTGTTTTAGTCCAGGGAATGGCATATTTGTGGATATCAAAGGGGAGGCTATTGTACACTTGTTTCCCATGTTCGCTTCTGACACCTCCAGTAGTAGGCAGGCAACCACCTATGTGGTAGTTAGTGGTTAAAGTGTTTTGGAATGGGGTATGGTACTCCTGTATCCACACTGGTATTCAGTCCATGCCTTGGTCACCAGGCAGCTGTTGCAATTCATCTGCCCCCATGTCCCTCTCTCACTCTCTCTCTCTCTCTCTCTATATATATATATATATATATATATAGATAGATATATTCATATACATACATATCTATAGACATTCATATCTATCTGTATATGTGTATGTATCTATATATATCTATATATGTATGTGTCTATTACATCTATATGTATATACATATTCTATCTATCTATATATGTCTATCTATCTATACATACCTCTCTATGTACATATATATATATATATATATATATATATATATATATATATATATATATATATATCTACATACACATACACATACACATACGCACACACATACCTATAAATGTCCATTGCTGTACAACTACATGCACATCTTGGGACATAGAATGCCCACCTTTCATGGTGGGGATGTCACTTCTGTAACAGTTGTGAGACATACCATTCTGTAATGATATTGCACAGTGTTGTGCAGAATGCATTATGCTGTCCTCAGGCCATATAGCTGTAGCAGGCCTCACTGGCTCTGGCCCACAGAAGTTCACCACCACATGACATATACCTGCACTGCATGCTGTTTTCAATGCCACACACTACAACCTACATTGATATGTGCACATAGCAACCTTCAACTACATATGTATGTCCAGCCTTCACTAACGGTTGCAGTATATCCCTTGCCCTATGCACATCTTCATATACATATAGAGGGTTCACAGTATGTAGATTATTAGATTATGTAGTTTACATTACCTTTGTCTCTAACAGCTTTTTAAGTTTGGCTGGCTGGCTGGATGCCTGGCTGCCTGGTTGGCTGGCTGGCGGGCTGCCTGGATGGCTGGCTGGCTGGCTGGCTGGCTTGCTTGCTGGCTTGCTTGCTGGCTTGCTTGCTTGCTGGCTTGCTTGCTAACTTTCTTTTTATTTTATTTTTTTTGGGGTCTCTGTCTGTCTGTCTGTCTGTATGTCTCTCTCTCTCTATCTCTCTATCTCCCTCCAGTCGCTGCAATGAAAGTATTGCATTTGTGGACTGGCAGTACAGGCTGCTTTTGTAGGTATTTCACATGTGCATGTGATGGCCTCTGCACCAATTGGTGGCCAGCATTTACTAATTGCATGCAGCCTGCTGTGTGGTAATTGCAGTTCTCACTGTGATTTCAGGACACTGCTATAAAATGTTAGGTTAGGTAGGCGTAGGCCTTTCAGTTTTGCAAGGTGGGGACCATGCTGGTTTGCTGTGGATACTGTTGTGTCAGTCTGAAGGTTGGTATGTCTCTCATATCTAAGGTTGTGCTGTAGCTACTGAATTGCATGTTGTACTGAAACCTGACTGCTGCTTCTTCCAGTTCATTCTTCTCAGTGTGTATGTTAACTCACACCTGCTAATGCTAACACTGTTTACATGGGAGTATGTACTTTCCTGTGGGACTTGTGGATTAACTGGTACACAACTGTAGCTCTTGCAATGTGTTGCTATGGCTTCCCTATTTTCCCTTTACATTCACTCCTTGAAGGCCTGATATTTCTCTTTACTGGAATGTGTTGCTATGGCTTTCCTATTTTCCATTTACATTCACTCCTTGTAATGCATGTTATATTTCTTTCAGCAGTAAATTCAAATATGTTTGCTGTGGTTTGTTGGCACTGCATGCAGTCTGGTGAGGCCAAGGTCTGGGGTTTAACACTTACAATGGTATCTTATTTTGCTGCTGAGCAGTAGTAGGGCCTTGTATTTTGTACTAATAGTTATGAATATCAGGCACATGCAGTGCTTGTAAACTGCTATACTGTCCTTAGTTTGTTAGATGGCTACATCCTTTAATATTTCTGTGTTGTACTCCTACATGAGGGTGTGCTTGTGGAAGTAATTCTACAGCTATTTGCAGAGTGTGTAACAGCAGACAGGCTGATATGACGGTGTGTTTCTGACACTTGCAGGCCTCAGATACTCAGGTATATATTTGAGCAGCCTCAGGGAAAGGTACATATCAGTGGGATACACCCATGATATATTTTAGATATTCTGCAGCTGTGACTGTGGGGACTGTGTGTGTTTTGAGCATATGTATTACTACACCATTTCTGACATGCAAGTAGTGTCTACTTTAACTTATTGATGGTGAACATTACGTGGGATTCCCCACATTTCTGCTTACTGTTAGTACATTTCACAGGGAGTCAGTGGGGCACAGGTAACATTTTTTGACAAATCAAAGACATCCCTGTAAATCAGTCACAGTTGGGATGTCTGGCCTCATACCTATTCAAATATAGTGGTGTTTATCCTGCTCTGATACCATGTGTGGTTTGTAAGGTGCTACTGTAACATTATTACCTACTAGCATGGCTGTTTCTCTTATCACACTCACGTAATGAAATTCCACAAGAATTGCCATTAAACATACAGGGAACAAGCTTTGTGTAATGGCCTTCCTATATTCCCTTTACATTCACTCCTTGTATTTCAAGATATATTTCTTTCAGCACCATGTTCTTGTATATCTGACGTGGCCTAGTGGTAATTCATTAAGACTAGTGTTTCTGGGGTTCGAGAATGACAGGGGTATTTTATTTTGCTGATGAGCAGACTACAGGCCATGTCATACAGAGTGACTAAGGCACTTTTAAGCAGTTGTAAGTGGTTTTGCGCTGGTTTGCGCGATGCGCATGCATGCGCACAGTCGCTTAACTACGCGCACACAAGCTCACACCCGCTGACTACTGCTTAAAAGTGCTTACTCTCGCTAACACCCGCGCTAATTTCTTTTAAAAAAAGAAAATGGGGAGATAGGAAAGTGGTGAAAAAGGGGGCGCAAAGAGGGTAGGACAGTAGGAAAACAAGCTCGGGATTTGCAGGAAGGATGTAGGGAAGGCCCATAGCTGCCCATTTCTTTATCAGCAACAGCTGTGCATATGTGTGTAACTTGGTGTGTAATTTGAAACCTTCCACCCCTGAGAGAGGGGTGAGGACAACAAAATATGTTGTACAGCCAATATTAATTATCAGTTGACATGTCCAGCAGACATGTCTGCAAAATGGGCAGCTATGTATGGGGGGTAATATTTTTTGTGGGAACAAAGTGCCCTTTTTTAATTTGTTTTTTCAGGTGAGAGTGGAATGTCAGGTACAGGAAGTAGGTATATTTGGGGAGGTAGGTTGGGGAGGTTAACAGACAAGACAAACAAGACACATTCAGGGGTGGAGTATGACACATGTGGGGGGAAACACAAATGACGAGGACGGATGTTTGGATATCGCGAGCCCATGAGCCCACAGATGGCAACAGTGGAACTGAGATCCCCACCCATGGGCAGTTACCACTGCGCCTTCACTGCCCAGGACAGGGCTGTGCTGGGGGCTATATAGGATGGGCAGGCACACCCGTGAGTTGCGCCACCCTCGCCTCAAGCTGGCGTAGGGGATCAAGCACAGAATGCCTGATCTCGCTACGCACCACAGACCGGACACTATGGAGGGTGAGTGGATGTTCTCCTCCGGCCACGCTTGCAGAGGGGGGACGAGCCCCATCCCCTGCAGTGCTTCCACCCGAAGGTGGCACAGGGCCACCGGAGGAGGTTCCGGCCTGGGCACTGCTGCCAGGTGCACTCGCCAGGTGAGGTGGGAGAGGTTGGTCCACTGGAACCCACCTTCCCTGTTGTCTTATGTTTAGCAGTATTTTATGACATTTTGGGTTAGTAACAAACAACACCATTCAAAATTAGTTGTAACAGCATGCATCAGTATTCCCATTAACCAAACACCCATGAATTCCGAACATTGAACAGCAAGCATAACACATGCATATTTAGAACAACAGTACACATTCTAACAGCATGCAGGGTTGATTGGTGGCAACAGGCCATCAGGTTTGGATATGTGAACAGGGCACATGCATCAACGTACATGCAGATATGTATGAACCAACAGGACAAATGTCCATGGGAATTAATTGTGTATACACATACCCAGTTTGGTGTGGAATTGCATCATTTGTGAAAATAGGGTAGGGTGACGAAATATTACATTAACAACTTAAACTACATATACATATGCTGTACATTCCTAGTATATATCCCCTACATACATTAGTACAGTTTCCTATATGCAACCTTAGGAATGTTGGTGATGGGAATGTTACTGCTACATTAATATACATTCCATTTTTATTCATACATGTTCATATCTGGCTGTGTTGAGGTATAGCATCCTGCTAAATTTGATTTATATGGCTCTAGACAACTGTGGATGTTCAGTATTTCATAAAACCATACTATCTCCATATTGCAAGGGTACAGCAACATATCCAAATTGTGGGACAGACACATTCCAGGTTCAGTACTTTATTACACACATTTCACTCTTTGGTTGTGGCTGTCTCATTCATTTCATTATGTACTCACTGCAGTATAACTTTATTCCAGACTTATTACAGCTTTCTTGGTAGATTCATGCCCTCTTTCTCACACTCTCACTTGTTTTATTTTTACATTTCAGGATGGTACTTAATTCTAGGCGTTATTAACATTTCTTACTGGGTTACAACAATCCTTTCCAACTGACTCACTTATTTCATATGGCAGATTTTAAAAGGGATGTATTTGACACATGTCTATCCTTTGTTGATTGATTACCACTCATTTTCGGGCTGAAGCAGTTATCTGATATTACAATACAGGTGAAGACTCTCTGTTTGAGACTTGTTTAATGTTTATTTCTGGATTACAGGCTGCATTACTTATCTAATCTTACAGTACTAGCAGAATCTTTCTTCTAGGCTTATTTGAACTTTATTAATATGTAACAACACTGAACTTTTTTACAAGCTGTCTCACTTATATTCTATAACAATTCCAGCAAAATAATTACTAACCTGCCTGGTGGTGCAACCTCACCAGCCTAGCACCATAGGCTCGCTGATTCATGGAACGGACACCTGCAGCTGTAATATAAATGATGTAATATTGGAACATACATCTCCATACTATAGGCTAGGATAATTTCTTACATAGTTAATTACATGGATACTTACTCAGTAGTGGGGCGTTGGGCATTTGCCTGGCCTCCTGGATCCAACGGTTCAGTTGGTCCTGCTTACGTCTCTTCAGGTCTGCATGGTGGTGACGGACCTGTTCACCACTGCTTGGCATGCCTGTGGCACTGGTGAGATCATGTGCCAACTGGTTCCATGCCTCTGCCTTGTATGCACCCCAGTGAACCTGGCCCTGCATGAGTTGTGCCTCATGATCATGGACTAGAAGCCAAACCATATATTTTGACTCCTCAACACCCCACCTCTGTGCTCTAAAGTGAATTCCCTCTCCTGCACCTGCCATCCTGACTGCAAATGGGTACCACAATCAGTTATGCTGTGTATTCCCGCCTATGGGGCTTATATATGCCCGTTTTCCCGCATTTATCTGTGATTGGCCATTTTGGATATTTATCAGCTTAAAAAAACCTGCTTTGTCATGCTTCTATTTCCATTCATTCCTATATATATGCTAATACTGCATTTCTCAGTACAACTGTCATGGCTTAGTGGTTCAGTACTTTGACTATGGTGCACAGTATCCTGGGTTCAAGCCTGGGCATTTTTTTTTTTATTTTACTACTGTCTAGACAGGCTAGGAGGTGTGTCTGTGTAAAGGCGGCTTTGATACAGCTTGCTCAACATTGCCCACTGGTAAGCTGGTTGGCGCGGTGCGCAGCTCCGTGCAAACGGCTTACACTGGGTAATGCGTTACTTGGCTATGAGCACTCATATTACGCTTTGTGAAGCATTGCTCACCTATGAGCACTCATTTTAAGCATGTTAAAGTGCTGCTCAAATCCGGGCACTCATATTACACCTGTTAAACTGCTGCTCACCTGAGGGCAGTCATATTAAGCTTGTTACAGCACTGCTCACCTATGGGCCCTCATATTAGGCTTCTTGCAGCCTTGCTCAGCTATGGGCACATAATCTCTTTTTTATATTTTATTGTGTCGGATTTCTTCAAAAATACATGGCCCATTTAATTACATTTTACTTAAATTATAGTTTTATATATATATATATATATATATATATATATATATATATATATATATATATATTTATGTCAGGGGATTGTTTCATGCTTATTTAACTAAAAATAGAGAATGATGTTGTGGGGGCTTGAACCATGACTACCTCCTCTTTCGCCAAAGTCTCTACCGCTACGCTATTGCTACTTGGCTTAATTTGCATATTTAGATCTTATATGCTTTTCACTGTCTGCTAACTGTGGCTGAGTGGAGGGCATACCCACGCAAACGAGCACAACTACGGGCAAACATTTTGGAAATTAAAAAAAAAATTAAACTGTTATTTTTCCAATTTACATTACAGTTGGGTTTATAGTCTGTCGGGGCATGTGTGGTGTTGTGTTCTTTGACATTTCCGCGGACTCGCTCATGGGAGTTTACTTTCAGGACTCTGACTCTTCTGGGGGTGTGTCCCTTTGCAGAACCCGGCATTCAGACATGCCCCCTACTTTCCTACATGGACTGTGTTAGCCTAGGGTATGATTCAGCATGCCCTAATGAATATGCATGGCATGCTGATGTCATACCATTAGACTGCAGCCTCCATGTAAGACATATTAACTCTTAGACGGAGGTTTCGTGAATCCTGCTCATAGTCTTGTATTTTTATTATTTATTATTAAATATATTTAAACCTTTAAACTGTCTGTTTTGTGTAGATCTACTTTAAGCTCTTAGTGTACATGCATGTATTTGGTGATACTATATAAGCCACTCCTAAATAGCCTTCAAGTCTCACTCACAGTTACCAGTTGGATAATAATAACATTGCACAGTAGAATTGGAAACCCTTTGGTAAGGGCCTTTATAGTAATGGATAGGAGTGGTTGGTGACAGTTGGTACTACCGTATAGTCTGGGCAGAAGGGGGCATAGCTGGAGAACCTGTGCCAACCTTCCCCAGGAGTGTCTGTGTGTTTGTATATAACTCAAATCTCAAAGTGTGTGTGTGTGTGTGTGTGTGTGTGTGTGTGTGTGTGTGTGTGTGTGTGTGTGTGTGTGTGTGTGTGTGTGTCAGCTACTTGGGTAGGGACAAGATGCACTGATTGGACAGAGAGTGTGCTGGAGGTTTTGGCTTGACAACTCGGCTGAGATCTGTACCCTATAGCTGTGCCAGTGGGGAGTCTTATTGGGGATCTGGAAAGAAAAGTAGAAACCAGCCCCAGACTGACTGTGATCTCTGTGTGCTTTACTGTGTGTGTACTTGTTTTGCTCCCAATGTGGACGCCCCTCAATGGTGCTAGTGGTGCAGATTGTGGCTCCTTGATTACTGGGCCAGTGTACGGGTGTCACATATTAATTGTTTGGCAGTGGTGGGATATCCACATCAAATATTAATTGTTTGATAGTGGTGAGTTAGCCACATCACATATTAATTTGGCTTGTAGTGGTGTGGATAGTGAATTCCAGCAGCTTGTATACAGTGATCATTGAAAGTGTTTTTGTACTCTAAATCAGCCATGCAGTGAACATTCAGATTTCAGATCACAATAGCTTTATTTCTTTTGTTAGCTTAGTTAGTCAAGGGGAGCAGGCAAGCATGTCAGCAGAGGAGTATGGCAAGCTGACAAGTAGCTAGTTGGCTGAGATTTGCCAGGCTAAAGGACTGGTGCATGACAACCTGACTAAGGCAGACATGATTGCAGTTTTCGTCACAGCTTCATCTGAGAATGGTAATCAGGAAGATGATCAGACTGGCTGTGGAGATGTACAACACTCAGAGAATGGACAGCTGAATCTTTCTACAGAGGACTTAAAAAATTCTGTCTGGAGCTAAAGAGACTTAAGTTGGAGGCCAAGCATTTGGAAATTGAAGCAGCAGAGAGACTAAAGTGTCTAGAGACGAAGAAAAATGAGAAACTGCTATGCCTGGAAGCTGAGGAGAAGGCGAGGCAGAGGCAACATGAAAAGGAGATGCTGACTCTTCACCAGAGTCATGGAGGTAATGGGCAAGGGAGTAACTGGAACCCATAAGCACAAAAGGTCAGTACATTTCTTCCAAAGTTTACAGAGGGGGATCATTTTGATAGTTTCATTCATATGTTTGAGAGGGTATGTAAACAGTATAATGTTGAGCAGGGGCTCTGGATACGGTTACTGACCCCCCCCCTTACAGCATGATAAAGCTGTAACTATTGTGTCCAAACTGTCTGACAATGACTTTTTAAATTATAATGTTGTAAAGAATTGTTTGCTAGAAGTTTTTAAGCTAACATCTGTAGCTTATAGGAAAAGATTTGGTGAACATAGACACAAGGCAGATAAAAGTGTGTGTGAATATGTTGCTGAACTGAGCACTTATTTTCATAGGTGGGTGAGTGGATGTCAGGTCACCTCTTTTGAAGGGCTGGCAGACATTGTGGTGAGGGAACAAGCCCTTAGCTCTTTGCCTGAGGACATGAGGATCTGGTTAGCTGATAGACAATGCTCTACTGTAGATGAGTTGGGGAAGAAGGGAGACCTATACCTAGCAAGCAGGGCATCACTGCATAGGAAAGGGACACCCCATGCTGCTCATGGGTCTAAAGGAACCAATGGTGGGCAGCCCAGAATGCCCCAACAGAATCTGCCAGTAGCATGGGGAAGCCACTCATCCAGGTACATGTCCAGAACCTAGGGTTATATGTTTTGAATGCAATCAGTGGGGCCATCTAACATATAGATGTCCACGGAGGCAAGATAAGGAACAAAAGGTTGGGGGGCCAGTATGTGGGAATGACAAAATGCCCATAGTAGGTTGTCTTGAGACAACAGGGGTACCAAATTACCATCTTGCAGATGTCCTGATAGGAAAGAATTTTGATGAGGCAGTACCATGTGTGTATGAAGTTACACCCCAGTCAGGCTTGGAGACAAGCATGTGAGTCTGGTAGCCTGGGAGAGACCTAGACAGACCACACACTTGCAGCCAGGACTATGAGATGTTTACTTCATGGTGGAGCTACACTGCAGCAGTGAAACTGAAGGTGATACACAGCTGCTTGTTGGCACTGATGTTCCCTTGGACAGAGTGACTGCAAAGGTAGAAGTGACTAGTAGTATCCAGGCTGACAGGGAAACACCGCTGTCAGAAGATGCCAGACTTCCTGTGGAAGGGGAGCTGGGAAGGGTTACAAAGAGAGAGTTGAGACAGGCTCAGCTCTCAGACCCTACATTACAAGGCCTGAGGCAGGTAGCTAGTGAGGTACCTGATTCTCAAGGGAAGGGGGAATCTGTATATTGGGACAAAGGGTTACTGTATGTAGAGTGGACCCCTGAGGAAGGGCTAGAAAGTGGGAGAATACAGCAGTTGGTAGTGCCTAGAGCCTACTATCTGGCACTTCTAGCCATAGCCCATGATATTCCCTTTGCAAGTCATACAGACTTAAAATTTACAAAGAGACAAATTATGCAGAACTTTTATTAGCCTGAGATTTTCAGAGATGTAACAGGGTACTGCAGGACCTGTGAGCAGTGCCAAAAGTTAGGCAAGGCAAGAGACAATGTGAAAGCTCCTTTAATGCCTTTGCCTGTGATTAAGGAGCTATTTCAGAGGGTAGTTATGGATATTGTTGGGCTTCTGAATACCCCGACTTCCACAGGGAAAAGTATATCCTAGTGGTAGTAGATTATGCTTCAAGATAACCTGAGGCAGTGGCTTTGTCCTCCATTGAGGTGAAAAAGGTGGCAATTTATTTGTTAGGGATTTTCAGCAGGATAGGTTTCCCAAAAGAAAATTGACTGACACAGGTGCCAATTTCATGTCAGACCTGCTGGCTTGTCTGTGGAAGTACTGTGGGGTGAAGCACATAAAGACCACTCCCTACCATCCCCAGACTATTGGTCTGGTTGAGAGGTTAAACTCTACTCTCAAGTCCATACTATGGGCATTTGAAGACCAGTTTAAGAGGGAGTCAGACAAATATTTGCCCCATCTGTTGTTTGCCTACAGAGAGGTTCATGAGGAATCCACATGCTTTTCACCCTTTGAGTTGTATAGGCATAGGGTGAGGGAGCCTCTACATTTAATTTGTGGTGAGTGGAATGGTGAGTGTGAATCTCACAAGGAGTCTGTTGTGGCATATGACCTAAACCTCAGGTCAAGGCTCAGGGAACTCATAGGCTTCACCCAGGATAACCTGGCAGAAGCCCAACAGCAGGAAAAAGGTCTGGTATGACAAGAGTGCTCAAGCTAGAGAGTATGCTGTAGGGCAGCAGGTAATGGTTCTCATTCCTGTCAGACACAACAAGCTGCAGACAGCCTGGGAGGAAGACTACATGGTGTTAAGGAAGGTCAGTGATGTTACCTACATGGTTTAACTGCTAGGCAGGAGGCTGGAGCACAAATTGTACCATGTTAACATGATGAGACCTTACCATGATAGGGAGGCCCTTGTGCTGAGTATTTGCAATGGATTTCAGGAGGAGTCTGAGGGATATCTGGCGAATGATCTCCTCAGTGAGGCTCAGACTGGCACCTCAGTGGAAGGGGTAGCAATGTCCCAGAAGTTATCTCCTACCCAGGTCTGGGAAATCTGATCAGTGTTACAGGAGTTTGGGGACATGTTCAACAGGTGGATACAGGACCCCAAAGGCCTATTAGGCAGGCTCCTTATAGGGTGCCTGAGATAGTCAAAAAACTCTAAGGGAGGATATACAGGGAATGCCGGAACTAGGGGTAATTTAGAAGTCCAACAATCACTGGGCCTCCCCAGTGGTGCTGGTGCCAAAGAAGGATGGTAGCACCAGGTTGTGTGTAGACTACACAAAATTAAATAGTCACACAGATCCAGATGCTTACCTCATGCCTAGGACAGATGAGTCCCTAGAGCAGCTGTGGGGGCTAAGTATCTTACCACCATTGTTCTTACCAAGGGTTACTGGCAGGTGCCCTTGGATCCCAGTGCTTGAGAGAGATCAACCTTTGTGATGCCTTTTGGCTTGTATGAGTTCACAAAGATGCCCTTTGGGATGAAAAATGCCCCAGCAACTTTCCAGAGGCTGGTAGATCATATCCTAGCAGGAGAAGGAGGTTTTGCCCTTGCTTACCTATATGATATTGCCATCTACAGCCATTCCTGGCAAGAGTACCTTCAGCATGTCAGGGAGGTGCTGGGCAGACTACAGAGGGCAGGGTTGACCATTAAGCCCAGCAAATGTCAGGTGGGTATGGCAGAGGACTTCTACCTTGGACATAGAGTGGGGAGTGTTAAGATCAGGCCAGAACCTACCAAAGTGGAAGCCATTCAGGCATGGCCTGCACCTGTTACCAGAAAGCAGGTGAGGGCATTTTTAGGTACAGCAGGGTACTACAGAAAGTTTGTCCACAGTTATAGTACTATAGCAGCTCCCTCACAGACCTGACAAGGAAAAACAGGCCAGATAAGGAAGTGTGGACCACAGAATGTGAGCAGGCATTACAGAAGCTTAAAGAAGCTTTGGGCAGACCCCCTGTGTTAGCCAGACCAGACTACAGCAAAGAATTTGTTGTGCAATTGGATGCTTCAAACCATGGGGTAGGGGCTGTACTTAGCCAGATTTTGTTAGAGGGAAAAGAGCACCCAGTGGTTTATCTCAGCCATAGGCTCCAACCCAGGGAGGAATGCTATGCAGCTGTAGAAAAGGAATGTCTAACCATAGTGTGAGCACTGCAGAAACTTCAGCCTTATCTGTATGGAAAAAAAATTACTGTAGTGACAGTTCACAGTCCCCTAACATGGTTACATCAAGCCAGCCAGCAAAATGCCAAGTTACTTAGGTGGAGCCTAGGCTTGCAAGCATATGATATGTCAGTACAGCACCGCAGTGGGAGTAGCAATGCCAACACAGATGGGGTCTCAAGACAGGGAATGGGGTAAGGCATACCCAGATAGACTCAACCCTCTCTCAAGTAACTTTTCTCAAAGGACATTTGAAAAACTAACTTGAATTCTGGGGGGATGTGATAAACTGAGGGGCTACCAGCCCAGCTAGATAGAATTTTGTAAATATTTCTATGTCATTTTAAATATTAATATGATCCACAATTTTGTTTGACAAATATAAGAAAATTGTGTTATGTGCTAAGCTTCAAAAATATAACCACAGTGCACCCTGTTGGAAGAAAGCAGATCCGTAAATTATTTTACAACTGTGCGTGATCTCAAACTTGGAGACAGGATGTCTGCAGCTATAAATTCTTTCTATTGTGCTAAGACAGAGATAATTACTAGGTTTCATATGTAATAAGTGTCTTTTGTTGCTCTGGCTTCTTAGCAGGTACAGATTACAAAGAAATTTTAAATTTTAAGTTCTGTGAGCCTGGGAAACTTAAGCAGAAGTGTCAAAAATGATGTAATCTGAAATTACTCAGCAGTAATATGTATTATCAATTTAAGGGCTATCTCAGAAAGTAAGAATGGCATTTTATATTTTGTTCTGAAGCTGACAACAACTCACCAGCACTTGCTTTGCTCTGTAAGTAGGATCTTAAATCTTACTATTTCTCTTACAGATTGAGAGGAATATAGCCAGATTAGTCTAGCTGTTTTCTATGTTTACATGTCAGACTGTCCTACAATGTTGTTTTAAAGTATTTCCTGTGATTTCTAAACTCTCTAATTTCATTGTGTTGAGTTAATAAGTATTGTCTTGCATTATTATTTATTATTAAATATATTTAAACCTTTTAACTGTAGCCATTTTGTGTAGAGATAATTTAAGCTCTTAGTGTACTTGAATGTATTTGGTGATACTGTATAAGCCACACCTAAATAGCCTTCATGTCTCAGTCACACTTACCAATTAGATAATAATAACATTGCACAGTAAAACTGGACA
Source organism: Protopterus annectens (assembly GCF_019279795.1). Classification (NCBI taxonomy): domain Eukaryota; kingdom Metazoa; phylum Chordata; order Ceratodontiformes; family Protopteridae; genus Protopterus; species Protopterus annectens. Next base: position 1,652,742,961 of record NC_056743.1, read on the forward strand.
CCCTTTGGTAAGGGCCTTTATAGCAGCTGATAGTAGTAGTTGGTGGCATTCAGTCCTAGTGTATAGTCCGGGCAGTAGGAGGCATAGCTGGAGAACCTTTGCCAGCCTTCCCCAGGAGTGTCTGTATTTTTGTATATAACTCAAATCTCAAAGTGTGTGTGCATCAGCTACTTGGGCAGGGACACCAAAGCACTTTTTGGACAGAGAGGGTGCTGGAGGTTTTGGCTTGACAACTCGGCTGAAATCTGAACCCAATAGCTGTGCCATTGGGGAGTCTTATTGGGTATCTGGGGAGAAAGGGAGAAACCAGCCCCAGAATGACTGTGATCTCTGTGTGTTCTTAAGGGAAATTGTACTTTACTGTGTGTGTACTTGTTATCCTCTCAATGTGGACATCCTGCACTGGTGCTAGTGGTGAGGACTGAGGCTCCTTGATTACAGGGACAGTATACAGGGATCACAAGGTACATGAAGAAGGATGTATTGCACTCAATTATTGGTGTGATGAAGGCTGGGAACTACTGAGGTATTATGGGATCTGATGTGGATATACTTCACATACTCAGTACTTGTCTTACATACAATGGAATAGTCAGTTCTGTGAGCACATGTTGGTGGATGTTTCACTTACCATCTACCCCATCACACAAGTAACATACATATAGGTCTGATTATAGGATATGATGTCTACATTATATTTGGGTTGTGTGTTTGTTTTCCTGATGTAAGAAATCCCCCCATGTTTTCCTGTTATTGCAGGTGCTGTCATGGCTGTGGCAGCAATCTTTGGTTTGTGTTGATACTGTCTGTATTACAATAATATCACAGTTGGACTCAATGTTTGCCCACAGTCTGTAGTCCTTCAGACAGCTATCTGGGCACGGGATGTGCTTGTTATCTGTGATGTCCATTATTTAAATAATGGACAGGAAAAAGCCTAGCAGACAGCCTTGATGTAAGGACCTGAACACTGGATCTGAGATATAGGTCACTTCACACGTGTCAACATATTTAGATGCCATGTGTGTGATACACTGGTCTACCTACTTGGTGATATAGTTATACATGGCCACATCTAACAGTAATGAGTGAATACTTCGGTTTGGATTTGTGTCAAATGACTTTGGCTTGTCAAGTTCAAAAGGATGATAGTATTCTCATCATGCATGCCCTCAATGAACTATTTGAGGATATCTAACAGATGTAGCAGACATGATGTAGCATTAACAAGTCACACAGCTCTGTTGCACACAACCGAGATATCACTAGTATCCATTTAGAAAAGGTCCACGATAACATGTTCATCTACCTTACAAATGAGGAGAGTTAGGATGTGTCTATACATGCATGCATCGTGTTCAGTCCCCCCCACCCCAACTCACAAGGATGCATGTTGAAAACACCATTCTGCAGTAATATAGTGTGTGGAGAGTGTGTTGAAATGTGTATTAAACCATGTCAGGAAGGTGTATGTGATGAGTCTTCAGGCTAGGCACACTCACACACACACACACACACACACACACACACACACACACACACACACACACACACACACACACACACTCGATGTAGATAAAGCAGTGCATACTGGATATCCTCAACTGGCATAGGGTTTGAACACAATCCCCATGCAGGGATCACTGAGAAACTCTCCCAGCTGTGGATTAAACTTCATGTTACTAGATGGGTAACCGATTGGTTCATTGACGGAACACATACTGTGAATGATGGTGAATCAATCTGTGCCAGTAGAGCTGTCACCATTGGTATACCCCAGGGATCTGTGCTTGGTCCATTATTGTTTGGAATTTATTTCTCAACAGTTCAGGCTGCTGTCTCTTGCATACTCACTGTAATCATTGAGTCCACCTATGATGATAACTTACTACAGTAGGGGCTAACACAGACAAATAATTGGTGACAAAGACACACGGTCTGCGAATAAATGCAGAAATGTGTCTTTATTTTTTCCTTCTGCAAAGTGGAATTCCATACTAATTACAGCATTGACAACAGTCCTGCTATGCTGCAACCCAGTGATCCAAGGTCTATATTAGATGTTCAAACGTTTAAAAGTTCGAATCACTAAAGAACGAACTTTAGTGATCAAACTTTTAAAAGTTTGAATATATATAAAAACAATATTTAAAAAAAAATAAAGGGCTTAAGCAGAGGGTAATCCCATGCACCCCCCATAAAGGGGACTGCACCCCCCACACCCCCCGCTACTTAAATATATCAACTCCGAGATCACACTTCAGTGTGCTACAGTGCGGAAACAGAGAATGTCCCATTTCCTACACTGTAGCGCAATCTTATAGCCGGTATATTTAAGTAGCGGGGGTGTGTGTGTGCAGCCCCCCACGTAAGGGGTGCAGGAGGGCTTGCCCCCTGCTTACACCCTTTAGTTTTTCATTTTTTTATTTTGTTTTTAAATTTTTATATATATATTCAAACTTTTAAAAGATTGATCATTAAAGTTCGTTCTTTAGTAATTCGAACTTTTAAACGTTCGAATATCTAATATAGACCTGTGATCCAGACAATGGGAACACATATAGATAGCAATCTGAGATTTGACCACCAAATGTCCACACTGGCATTGAAAGTCTGTGTTGTGCAGGTCATAAATCATACCATCATAATCAGATGTTAGGACTGTATGAGAGCACTGTACTCGAACCTCATCAGAGCACTAATAAATTATAATTGTATCTTTTACATGTACTTCACCAGACACTTGGCAGCTGGAGAGACCAAAGGGGTTTCTCACCAAGAAAACAGAGCCTACGAACCCTACCATGATGTATGTGGATGGACTGAAAGTCATGTCATTAAAATCTGTATCCCATAGGATAAGATGACTTCTGCCTGGCCTCCAGGCCAGTCTCTGACCCTGCTCTGGTGGAAATAGTGCATATCCACAAATCAGATATAGCTGATGACATCAACAGTGTCTGTTGAGGAGAATATGGTAATAACAGTTTCTCACATGCTGGTGTAAAAGGCTCTCTGTAATGTCAAGCAAGAGCACAGACACACTCACCCACTTGACTTCAGTGAGAATAGAACTCCTACCTAAGTATACAGGCTACAGACCTCTGTATTTAAGGCAAGCAATATAGCTCACATCTGACTTTCAGTGTCTCGGACAACACTTTATAGCTGATGACATTGTCAATGTATTTTGAAGAGAATATGGTAATAACAGTGTCCCGCATGTTGGTGTAAAAGGCTCTAAGTAATGTCAAACAAGAGCACAACCCCCACACACAAATGCACCCCAGTTGACTGCAGTGAGAATAGAACCCCTACCTATCTAAGCATCTAAACTACAGATCTCTCTAAGGTGACAGCCAAGTATGATTTGGAGTGTCTCGGACAATACTTTATAGCTGATGACATCAGCAGTGTCTGTTGAGGAGAATATGGTAATAACAGTGTCTGATATGCTGGAGTAAAAGGCTCTCTGTAATGTCAAGCAAGTGCACACACACACACACACACACACACACACACACACACACACACACACACACACACACACACACACACACACACACACACACACACACACACACACACACACACAGATGACTGCAGTGATAACAGAACCTCTTCCTAAATAAGTACACAGACAACAGAACTCAGTACTTTACACAAGCGTCATGGCAGAAGTCCAACTTTTATAGCACTGCAGTTCATTTTATAGCGGATAACATCAGCAGGGCAAGTTGAAGAGAAGATGTTGAGAGACTTGCATGAAATGGATGTATAGGCATGTACCACTATTAAAATACTGTCAATCCATGGGATTGGAGGGGGTAACTGTAGGATACACACTGCTGCTCTTCAGGCTAGACACACACACACATGCAGTTGACTGCAGTGAGAACAGAACCCCTACCTATCTAATTACACAGACAAACTCAGAAGTTTACACAAGCACCATAGCAAAAGTCTGACTTCTAAAAGACAGCAGGTAAACTTATAGTGAATCACATCAGCAGGGCATGTTGGAGAGAAGATGTCAGGATGCCTGCATAGGTTCATAGCTTCATATGTACATAGGAGCTTACTAGCCTAATGGCACTAGGACATTTACAAGGTTAGCAGCAGGTTAGCAGTGTAAAAACACAAGTATCCTTATTGAGCATAGTTAGATGGTTGTTAGCAGAGAGATTTTGTGATCCGCACTGATTGGCCCTGTCCACGATGGAAATAGGTGCCACTCCAGAGATGACTTTTCAATCATTCATCTAGTTGTGAAGGAAGGTTGACCTTGAATAGGGTCACTGAGGAGCAGTGCTTCACATGCAGTGGGAGCCTATTACAGAGGAGTGGCAATTGCTGGGAGATATATCTGTCTACCCAACATGCTCTATTTGTGTCACAGGCAAGGTTGAGATCCCTGGAGCAAGTTATTCCTGTCCCATTTGATTTGCAGATTTCCAGTATTTCCAGTAGGGTAGGGTCTGTAACTGCAGAGCAATGTACCAGAAGTGAGAGCAGCCTATCCATCTGGCATAGGTGTACACCACTGGTGCAGTGCACAACCTTATGCACCAACCCTGGCATCTCCTGGTGGGTGATGAAATCCCCAACCCTGCCATGGCTCCCAGAGGGTACCACAGTGCCAGTTGCTGGGGCAGTACTACCTGAGGGTGCAGGTAGTGCAGGGTATGCAGAGGCAGTGTGGCCAATTTGGGTCCCAGACATGCTGGATATCGGTGCTGGAGCCGGTGGAGCAGGGACAGACTGATCCACTTGGGCTGGCCTACCTCACTGTGCTGTGTAGCATTTAGTGATTTGGTACACATGGATGACATAGAGACATTTGATGAGACATAATAGAGAATAAAAAAAGGAGCTGAGAAAAAAGAGATAAAATTAGTGCCATCATATGTGACAAACAATGCATTAACAAAATTATGCAACTATTTTATCTGCAGTATTACATTTAAGTATACATCCTAACAAATACACACTATCGCTACAGATGGCTGAAAGTAATCCTTGAAATGTGCAAATATCACACATATGTATGTTACAGTTATACAGATTACAGTTTGCACTAGGATATTTGTGCCACTGGCATAGAGTTTTTAATTCAATGTAAATATTATTAAAGAAATACCAGTATTGTATAGTTGTGAATTATAATCTTTGAACCCACATCCTCTGACTGCAGTCTAATATTGGACTCTTACAAAGGATATTGTACTACAGACTGGTGCATGCATACTTGCTTTTATACTTGGGATATGCATGTTCAATTTCATACAACTCCATAAAATAACCAAAAAAGCTATCTTTAACATTTAATGCTACAATAACACTTCCCTTCTGCTGGAAACATACCACTTGCTTCCCTCAGTCTCTCCAATGAGCCTGCACATTGGACTCATGCTCCCTGGCAGCTGGAGAAAGAACAGAAAAGAATAGAAGAGCATTACGCATACTGGTCCTGCCTATATTAAGCTTTCTAAGTCTTACAAGTACTCTCTTAATTTCATACTAACAGCTGCGAGATGTCCACAGTCTCAAATTCCCCCAACCAATGGCTGAGAGTATCCCTTTTTCTTCAGTGTAGGGCATTAAAATGATGCCTACATTGCTCTCCAGTGCATGGGGTACCAGTGGCACTTGATACAGCCTGGCCCAAACTATTCTATGCATCAAACTTGTACTGGGAGCTAGAATAGTCCCCCTGCAGAAGCCTTTGGTTGCGGTGCTTTACAAGGAGTGCTGTAATATAATCCACAGGCCTGAATATGATGGTACGACTTATGATGTGCACAACATATGCTTTCAATACCAGTGTGGACACTTTGTGGTTGAAGTTCAGAATGATATCTATGTGCTTTTCCAGTGCTTGCATCACTGGGTTTCAAGATATCAGGACTGTTGTCAATAATTTAATTAGCAGGTGATTCCACTTTGCAGAAGATCAAAATAAAGACACATTTTTGCATCTATTTGTAGACCATGTGGCTTTGTCACCACTCATTTGTCTGTGTTAGCCCCTCCTGTAGTATGTTATCATCATTGCACTCAGTATGCAAGAATCAGCAAAAGCGGTAAGCCAAAGGCCATATACTTTAGCCTGAACTTTCAAAAAATAGATTCCAAACAGTAAAGTGCCAAGCACAGATCCCTGGGGCTAGCCAGTAGTGACAGCTCTACTGGTACAGGTTGATTCACCAAATTTCACAGTATGTGTTCTGTCAGTAAGCTAACTGGTTACCCATCTAGAGACATCAGGGTTAATCTCCAGCTGGGAGAGTTTCTCAGTGATATGTGCCTTGGGGATTCTGTCCAAACCCTAGGCCAGCTCAGGATAGGCAGTACACACTGTCTTACTTTCATCCAGGCCTATCACACAGAATCAATGGTCTGTGGCAGTATCACAGCTTGCCTGTTGTGTGACTCAACATATATACCATCCTGACACAGTAGAATACACACTTAATAAAGCCTCCACACAGACAATGTTCCTGTAGATGGGTGTACACCATGTGAGTTGGTGGGGGGGGGGGGCAGCTCCTATTGCATGTATATAGAGACACATTCTGACTCTCTTCATCTGTGAGGTAGACCAACATGCCATCATGGACCTTTTCTAAAGGGACACTAGTAATATCCTAGCAGTGTGCAACAGACCTGTGTGAGTTGTTAATGCTACATCAAGTCTCTTATATCTGCTAGATGTCCTCAAAGAGGTCATCGAGGGCATGCATGACTATAACACTATCATCTTTTTGAACTTGACATGCAGAAAGCATTTGACACAAATCTGCATGGAGGTATTCACTAAACATGGTCAAATGTGGCCAGAAACACCTGTATCAGCAAGTGAGGAGGTCACTGTATCATATATGTGGCATCTAATTATGTTGAAATGTGTGAAGTGACCTATATCTCAGGTTCAGTGATCAGGTTGTATATCAGTGCTGCCTGTTAGGCCCTTTCCTGTACATTATTTAAGTCACATACATCATAAATGACATATGCATTCTGTGTCCAAACAGTTGTCTAAAGGATTACAGATTGCTGGCAGTCATTGACTCCAACTGTGATATTAGTAAAATACAGACAGTATCAACACACACCAAAGATTGCTGCCACAGCCACGATAACACGTGCATGACACAAAATGTGAGGGGATTTGTTACATCATGAAAACAAACACACAACTCAAGTATAATATAGACATCAGACTCTATAATCAGACCACTAGGTATATGACGTGTGTCCTGGGGTAGATGTTATGTGGAATGTCCACCAGCATGTGGCCACAGTGCTGACTACTCCCTTGTATGTAACACAACTACTGTGCATGTGAAGGGCATCCACATGAGATACCATAATACTTCCATAGTTCACAGCCTTCATCACACCAATAAGTGAGTGCAACTACCTCACTACACATCTTCCAGTGACTTGTAACTGAAGTGCACCACCTTTACCACAGTGAGCTGTCACACATCTTATTGGCCATACCTAGGTATTCCTTTTGTGGCATACACATACATATTACTGTCTGATGGTGTGGAGCCCCATCAAGTTTTTACACCACACGCATGTGTGATACCTGTTCTGGTCATGCACACAGTACATACATAGCTGTTTGACAACATTAATGGCATGGATAACATTCCATTAATGACAGTGTGGATTGTCCCATAGATATATATATATATATATATATATATATATATATATATATATATATATATATATATTCATATATGTCATGCACACCAGTCAGCTAGGCTGTATTGATCACAATGTCACAAACTGATATACCAGTGATTTACAGTGTCAAGACAATGTTTGATTACCCTCATAGAGTGCAGATAATGTCACAATAATTGTAGTAGTGTATTTGTGCAGAACCATCCCTGATCACTCTAAATCTTATATATTATGTCAGAGACATGGGATTACTGGTGGTATTATTCTGGTATTGTCCATGACTGTGCATGCTTCTTTTAATGTTGTCCATGAGCCCTAGTCTGTGGCCCACTTGCTGCAGACTTTTGCTGAGATTACTCTCATATTTAGGCAGATCCACAGCTTCATAATATGCACCCTACGACAGCTATATATAACACCCCTGATAAGTGTCCTCTGCATTGCTCATGTAAGGATGCTCATCTCACACTGACATCTTTCCCATTGTTACGTCACCTTGTGTGATGGTCACATAATACATACTTTCATTGTGCAGTCTATATTGTACCATACTGACATGTGATTGGTGTCATTGCTATAACTATCTTGCATTGGCATGCCCTCATCTGCTGTACATTAGGTTGTCTCACCTGTCCTCTTTCCCTGTGTCCATTCCTACAATTCATCTTTGTGTCCCTATTCAATACACACACTTCCCCTGAGTGTTTATTTTACATTGTGGTCCATGTATCCTTACAGATCATTTATACAACTTCTGTACAGAATGCCAGGAATGGGATTTCATAATACTCTGCACTGTATACACTGTCCTGTACTGTATTTGGACCATATACATGACTAATTCATACCTCTGAACTGTATAGATTTTTGCAGAATGTCCAGATATTTTCCTCATATCTTTTGGTCCATTCCTTATGAAATTTGTGGTTTTCTGCCATATCACTGGAATAATCTCAGAACTGATGTCACTAAGTAATTAAATACATTTGAGTTTCAGACTTCAAATCCTCCAGAAATGTATCAACACAAATCATGATATTCTAGCACATCTCCAAGTTTAAAAGAGCAAATATGTAAAATCTGTCTCCATTTTTGGGCCATTGACCCCCCCCCCACATTATGTTGGACTTTGCCAGATTTCTTGCACTAAGAGGGTGAGAGCTATGAGAACTATATTTTAAGCCCTGGTGATCATTATGGCATTCCACACAAACACGGTAACTGATTGTGTTCTGATGTAAACAGGTTTGCTATCCATGTTGCTTTACATAGTTTCCTGGTCAGCAGCACTGTTGCCAGCCATGAAAATGTGCTAGTTTACATTTAAATTCAGTGTGATTAGCACTGCTGATGACTGCACATCACCATTCACACATGTAAACTCTGTGTAGGCTTTGCCTGAATCCTACAAGGAGTTTACTGAATCCCAAGGTATATTTGCTTTAAAGAGATTCTGCACTTGGAGCAATAGAAAAATATGACTTAATTGCAACCATCAGAATTTTTTTTCCTAGAAGAAGTTTGGTAGAAAACTGGAAAAATATGTCTGGATTCCAAATAATCGATCTCTATGAAAGTGACTTACTCCAGTGTAGGAGTTAATCATAAAAAAGGCTTACACATAAAGAATATCTTTTGAAATCAGGCCCGAAGTCTAGAGATTGTTGACTTAATCCTCACTATTTGTAGATTAGTTGAAAAATTAGGAGAAAGTTGAATTTGTTACATTCATGCACATTTCTCAAAAAGAAGTCATAAAGTTATTTAACTGTTGAGAAACACAAGATAGCAGTGCTTTTTAATAAGAGACAGCATAAGTTTCACTGTAAGAAGTTAACAAATATGATGCATGCTGTTAATAGAAATAGACCTGCCCTTATGAAAAACTGTGGATAAGTGCAGAGAAAATGAAGTTACTGGTACACAGATAAAAAAAATAATAAGGGAGAAGAGACACGTAATTTAATGTTGTGTCTAAAAAAGTTCAAAAGTGGGAAATAACATCAGAAGTTATTGGAAAGTAATGGCTATGAAAACAGATAGTTACGTGATAATCCAGAATGAAGGGCAGATAAATACTGGCACCATATTTATTAATGCTTTATGCATCTTTGTGGCTATAAAAATGAAAATAAACACAGCTATACATGTAATCAATCTTTCAGAACCTGTATCAGAAAATATAAAGCCTCTGTGATGTGTAAAAGCAAAACTATGTATAGCAAAATTGCATTTCATTGCACAGAATTATGATGATACACTGCTTGCAGGTAGCACAGAACTGAAATGACTTGAGACACTGAAGTCTGAAAATGCATCTGAAGGTCTTGGGCACAAATGGAAATCAGATTTCTCAAAATAAATATTTAAAACTCATGTACTTTTAGAAATTTAAAACAGATGCAGGTACATAGTACAATATTTTATCAGAAAATGCTTTTTAATCAATTGTAAATGGGAAATGCTGAATAGATCATATTGTCACTACTTGAAGGCACTACTGAGTTGGAAATAACTTTTGTAAATACAAACATTAAATGTACAGACAGCTTTTCTTATCAAATGATAGCATGGAAATTAAATTTATTTTCCTTGTTGTTATGTAAATTTGCTTGTGAGAAACTAGAAATGAAAAAAAAAATCTAATTCACAATTTGAATTTAAGGAGTATATATGTTCAGGCAAATAGTTATGGAGACATTTTTGACACTGGGTATTGACACAGCAGTGATTTTCAAAATGTTTACACTGATCTCATATCAGTCCTAGGAAATTTGTTAGTAGACTATCAAATGCAAAGAACACATGATCTGTTCTGGTGATACATGCACTTGTGAAAATACTAGCACATTGCAGGGCTAAATCAGAATGGGATTCATACTGTATGGAAGGATTAGGTATGATTACTAACTAATTAAAGCAAATTGAATAGTTGAATTGTATGGTAACTGTTGCAGAGGAAGAGCTTTTTTCCCATGTTGAGTCACAAGAGTTGAATAAACTGATTAAGACAGAACATTACTTATTGATTATTGTTGAATAAGTTATCTGAAGAATGCCAAATGCAAATTCTTTTCAATACTAGAGCTTTTCCAAGGTTTCTGTCAGATAGAGCTACTTAAAGCAAGCTCAATCTGTATATATTTAATACATTTCCTTATACTTTCAGCTTTATTTCACCTGCGCCAAAAGTTTTCTGAGAAGTTGTTTCACAAGTACTAAACATATGTGATTGTCTGTGTGGCAACAGCCACAAAAAGGGCATTACGAGAGACTGCTACACCCACCAATAGGCTTAAAGTTGCATAAGGCTGCATAAGTTCAAGATAAATAAGGGTAAATGTAAAATATGAGTAACACTTCTAAAATATAATGGTGATATTCCAATTAAAGTCTGATGGCTGAAATGTTAAAGCAAGTGTGCAAATGCCATTGGCAGAACACAAGCAGGCATTAAAGAAATTTAGAAGAATGATGAAGCTTGCAAACTTTATATCTAATACATTTTAAATATCTATACCTCTAACAGGCTGTTAGAAGATGTAATGTGGGAAAGGAGTCATGTTCAGGAAAATAGTTTTGAAATGCTAAAGAAACCAGTTACAAATATAGCAGTAACTGGTTATAAATATAGCAGTATTAGCATAATATGATCTGATTAAGTAAGTTGTGGTACAAGTTACTATTCAGAAAGGTTTAAGAGCTGTAATTCTACAACAGAATAGATAAGCTGCCTGCGAGTCAAGACAACCTATGTTCAGATTCACGCAAGAGATATGGTAGATTAAATAAGAAGTTTTAGTAACAGTGACATAAAGTGAGAAATTCCATAAGGGCATCTATGTCAAATAAGTACAGATCAGAATAAATTACAAAAGCTTGACAAGCATATCTTTAAGGTCTTACACAAGAAACCTTTGAAACTGAGGATATTATTCAACATATAAAAGTACAACCTTAAAGTGAAATTCAGACAAGAATATTTACTACTGAAGCAACTGCCTGCATAAAAGAAGATGGATACCAGAACCCCATACAAACCAGTAAAAAGCTACTACAAGTCCTACTTTTATCAACCAACTGTGAGCAGTTCCCTGAACCACATTCAAAAGCCCAACAAAAAAAAAAATAAAAAAAAAAACTGAAGCAACTGCCTGCATAAAAGAATGCAGATACCAGAGCCCTGCACAAACCAGTAAAAAGCTACAGCAAGTCCTACTTTTATTACCAATGGTGTAAAAAAGGCACAAAGAAACCAAGAAAAAATGATCCTCTTTCGCCTGGCTGAATTGGTGCTTGAGTAAGAATGGTCCAAAAAAACAGCAATCCAAACGACAGTTGCCACAAGTTTATTCAAAAAATATGGTCAAGCACTTTCTTCCAGGAAGCCTGGACTTCATCAAAACCAATTATTTTCCCAAAAAGCCCCCATTTAAAAATAAAATTCAACCAATCAAATCACTTCGATCGATACATGTGATAGAATTTAAAAAATCACAAACATTTTAATTTATACAAAAATACATAATTTTTTTTTAAATACTTTAAAATATTAACTAACACAATTGATTCAAAGTGTCAAAGCTCTATGCTTTAAAAAAGGCATGATATATATAAATTCATTAATACCAGGGGTGTGAGTGGCATTTAATCTTATTTGACATTTAATTTCAGCTATTTCTAATGTATTTGCCCAATCACCCCCTCTGAAATCCTTGCAAACAATTTCTAAAATGCCAAATAAAAACTTTGTGCAACATGGATTACTATTTAAATGTCTAAAAAGGGTATTGTTTGTGTTTTTCTGTCTAATGGCATATAAATGTTCATACATTCTTCTACGTAGTGTCCTTTCAGTTTTCCCTATGTAAAAACTAGAACAATGATGACACAACACCAGACAGACAAAACCCTTAGTACCACAATTACCCACTACTGTGTTTATCCTAACCCTATATTCACCTATATTCAAAAATGTATCCTTAAGAATGTATTTACAATAATTACAATGCCCACGTCCAGTAGTATCTTTCCCAGGTACACATTTGAAAAGGTAGGATGTTCAAACAAAAATTTTAAATTCACATTAGTTTTAAACACAAAAGTTGGATTGTTCCCCAAAATGAGTACAAGTTCGTTATTTGCTCTAAAAAGGACCCAATTCTTACTTAAAATATCTTTAACCTTTTGGCTGTAACAACCAAAAGTAAATACCATACTACTTGAGTATCCATCAGGGTTAACTGTCTCATCACTAATCCTCGTCGGGTTACCCAATAATGGAGTGTACTTAACCCCCCAATTCTCCTTTACAACTCTGTACATATCCAAAACTAATTTTTCTGGGTAACCTCTATTCTTAAAAAAATTAGTAAGTACTTCCATCTCAGTAACAAATCATTCAAATGTTGAACACATTCTAGCCACTCTAATAAACTGTCCTTTCACAATACTTTTTCTCATTGAGAAGGGGTGATTACTGCTAAATTCCAAATAATCATTGGAAAAAGTGGGTTTCCTAAATATAATGGAAGAAAATTATTTCCACACAGGTTCCTTACGAATTGTCACATCCAAATAGTTAATTTCATCATTATTATGTGTAGAGGTGATCTTAAAATAATCACAAATACTGTTAATATGTTCACTAAATTTTTCACCATACCCATCAGAGTTCCACATAATATAAATATCATCCAAAAATCGTACGTATAAGGATCATTTGTGTTGGAAGTCAGTATTAAATACATGCTTTCTCTCCCAACTATACATAACTAAATTAGCAAATAAGGAGCCACAACTTGAACCCATGGCTACCCCTTGATTCTGTTTAAAATACTCCCCCTCAAAACAAAAAAAAGTATTTTTTTAGAATTGTGTCCATACATAACATGATAAAGTGTATTAATGAATTGTTTAAGGTAGTTTTCTCCTTAAGGGCTTCATAAAATAAATCTAGACCAATTTTATGTGGAATAGATGTGAAAAGGTCACAAACATCAATAGTAGAGAATGAACATTTATCACTGTATAATTCCTTTTTTAACCTTGTTAAAAAGTCCCATGAATCCTTCAAGATATAGTCTATGGGAACTATAAATTCCCTTACTAATCTATCAACAAAGACAGCAAGTGAATAAGTCATACTATAACGAGAAGGAATTATAAGCCTGTATGGGGGGTCAAGAATATCCTTATGTGTCTTTGGTATTCCAAAGACCACAGGTAAAACAAGGTGTTTGTTGACCAAAAAATTGTATATATCTTCGTTAATACTACCTTGGAACAAACTATCGTCCAACATTAACCCTATCTTACTCGAAGCTTTGTTAACTTCATTCTTCGATGACACAACAAACTTCCCTTCGTCGTGTAACATAGCAAGGATACTACAATTGTAGTCAATTTTGTTTACAATAACAATACCCCCACCCTTATCTGGCTTCATAACTCTATTATTTGTATTTCCTCTGATGTTATCCAATACATTACTCTCACTAACCGATAAATTGTAGTGTCTTTTATTGGTGGTATTATATAACCTAAAAATCTCTTTTGTACAAACATCTTCAAAGGATGCAATTACTGGGTGTAACGGAGGGTTAAAACAACTTTTTTTCTTAAACTGCGAGGGTAACTCAAGCTGTTCACCAAGGCCATTAAGATTCCTGTTCTTAAACATATACTTCAAATTTAATTTCCTGATGAAATTTTTAAGCTCCAAAAGAGTGTATAAGGCTTCTTCTTTTCTACTGGTAATAAATTTCACCCCTTCTTTAAAAGTGAAAAATGTTCACATGTGATATGTTCATCTGAATAGTTAAAAATATTTAAGCCTCCAAAGCTCAAAAGTCTCTCATCATATTTAACTATAATACCCTCTGACTCATTGTTGTTTAATTGTTGTAACTCCCCCTTCTCCACCCTTGTCCTCGGGGTGTTTGACCCCTCCCTCGACCCTGTCTCACTAATAAATTATTATTAGTATTGTTATAACTGGTTCCCTTGTTAATGAGCCTTACAGATGTCCTCAGAGTTGGGTATCCTTGGTCATAAGACTCATCTTCATTAGCTAAATAGCCTTCATTTTTGTTCTTAAAATTATTCTGCTCCCTCTCTTGTTGCCGTTTTTCATTCGTATTCACATAATAAGATTTAGGGAAGCTGTATGCTGTTCTATCCTTGTATTCAGCTTCATCCCTATACAATTTGTTTTTCTTCCTTTTGATATTAACATCAGTTTGCTTCTTCACATTGTCAAAAATACTCTCATACCAAGCACTATAATCATTAAAATATACATCATTAGTAACAGAGTTATTTAGTTTATCCACTTCATTTAACAATTTGTCAGTTTTCTTACTATTGATTTTAATGATAAATTCAATAAGCTCAAACCCATGTCTGTCAAACATAGCCAACAATTCATCACATTCAGTATCGTCCTTAGTTAGACCATTGGGGAACTTGAAAACTCTCAGCCCTCTAGGTACTCTTTTTTTATTTAAACATTTCTTTAAAAATGCGTTATCGCATTGAAGATTACGTACCTTCGACAGCATGTTTTCAAAGTCCCTTAGTCCATTTTTAATACTTCCACCAATCATCTTAGGTAAAGAACCTGTGAAAGAAAAAATGTCAGTGTTTAACCCGTCCCGTATATTTCACACGCCATTAAAGTCATTTAAAGTGCCTCTCCCTTGTGCACATGGTACCTCCGACTGAGACAGCCTAACTGCGTCGGTGTTCAAAAATCCTGGAAGTGAACGATTACAGGTGGTCTCCACATGTGGTTCCACATTGCTATGGCAACTTGTATTTGTTGTAGGACCAGGTTTTATCTTAAAGTTATCAACAGTTTGTTGTAATAAAGTCACTTTCTGTGTAAATATCACAATTAACTGAGTGAGGTTAACACTATTCAGTGCTGTATCCTCGTTATTAGTTGTAGTGGGGGGACTTTCATTGAGCATTTCACTCTGTAACCCTTCCATAATATATAAACAGTTCCAATAGATGGTAATAACGCAAGTACCAACAACAGTCAAGGCACACACCGAAAATGTAACCAATATTACCAACGGTATAAAAAAGGCACAAAGAAACCAAGAAAAAATTATCCTCTTTCGCCTGACTGAATTGGTGCTTGAGTAAGAATAGTCCAAAAAGACAGCAATCCAAACGACAGTTGCCACAAGTTTATTCAAAAAATACTTTCAAGCGCTTTCTTCCTGTAAGTCTGGACTTCATCAGAACCAATTATTTTCCCAAAAAGCCCCCATTTAAAAATAAAATGCAACCAATCAAATCACTTTGATCGATACATGTGATAGAATTAAAAAAAATCACAATTAAACATTTTAATTTATACAAAAATACATAACATTTTTTTTAAATACTTTAAAATATTAACTAACACAATTGATTCAAAGTGTCAAAGCTCTATGCTCTAAAAATGGCATGATAGATATAAATTCATTAATACTGGGGGTGAGGGTGGCATTTAATCTTATTTGCCATTTTATTTCAGCTATTTCTAATGTATTTGCCCAATCACCCCCTCTGAAATCCTTGTAAACAATTTCTAAAATGCCAAATAAAAACTTTGTGCAACATAGATTACTATTTAAATGTCTAAAAAGGGCATTGTTTGTGTTTTTCTGTCTAATGGTGTATAAATGTTCATACATTCTTCTACGTAGTGTCCTTTCAGTTTTCCCTATGTAAAAACTAGAACAATGATGAGATTTTTAGGTTATAAAATACTACCAATAAAAGACACTACAATTTATCGGTTAGTGAGAGTAATGTATTGGATAAAATCAGGGGAAATACAAATAATAGAGTTATGAAGCCAGATAAGGGTGGGGGTATTGTTATTGTAAACAAAATTGACTACAGTTGTAGTATCCTTGCTATGTTACACGACGAAGGGAAGTTTGTTGTGTCATCAAAGAACAAAGTTAACATAGCTTTGAGTAAGATAGGGTTAATGTTGGATGATAGTTTGTTCCAAGGTAGTATTAACAAAGCCATATACATTTTTGTGGTTAACAAACACCATATTTTACCTGTGGTCTTTGGAATACCAAAGACACATAAGGATATTCTTGACCCCCCCATACAGGCTTATAATTCCTTCTCATTATAGTATGACATTCATTTGCTGTCTTTGTTGATAGATTAGTAAGGGAAATTTTAGTTCCCATAGACTATATCTTGAAGGATTCATGGGACTTTTTAACAAGGTTCAAAAAGGAATTCTACAGTGATGAATTTTCATTCTCTACTATTGATGTTTGTGACCTTTTCACATCTATTCCACATAAAATTAGTCTAGATTTATTTTATGAAACCCTTAAGGAGAAAACAACCTTAAACAATTCATTAATAAACTTTGTCATGTTATGTATGGACACAATTCTAAAAAATATATTTTTTTTGTTTTGAGGGGGAGTATTTTAAACAGAATCAAGGGGTAGCCATGGGTTCGAGTTGTGCCCCCTTATTTGCTAATTTAGTTATGTATAGTTTGGATAGAAAGCATGTATTTAATACTGACTTCCAACACAAATGGTCCTTATACGTACGATATTTGGATGATATTTTTATTATGTGGAACACTGATGGGTATGGTGAAAAATTTAGTGAACATGTTAACAGTATTTGTGATTATTTTAAGTTCACCTCTACACATAATACTGATGAAATTTGGATGTGACAATTCGTAAGAAACCTGTGTGAAAAGAATTTTCTTCCACTATATTTAGGAAACCCACTTTTTCCAATGATTATTTGGAATTTAGCAGTAATCACCCCTTCTCAATGAAAAAAAAGTATTGTGATAGGACAATTTATTAGAGTGGCTAGAATGTGTTCAACATTTGAACGATTTGCTACTGAGATGGAAGTACTTACTAATTTTTTTAAGAACAGAGGTTACCCAGAAAAATTAGTTTTGGATATGTACAGAGTTGTAAAGGAGAATTGGGGGGTTAAGTACACTCCATTATTGGGTAAACCAACAAGGATTAGTGATGAGACAGTTAAGCCTGATGTACACACAAGTAGTATGGTATTAACTTTTGGTTGTTACAGCTAAAAGGTTAAATATATTTTAAGTAAGAATTGGGTCCTTGTTAGAGCAAATAACGAACTTCTACCCATTTTGGGGAACAACCCAACTTTTGTGTTTAAAACTAATGTGAATTTAAAATTTTTGTTTGAACATCCTACCCATTTCAAAGGTGTACCTGGGAAAGGTACTACTGGATGTGGGCATTGTAATTATTGTAAATACATTCTTAAGGATACATTTTTGAATATAGGTGAATATGGGGTTAGGATAAACACAGTAGTGGGTATTTGTGGTACTAAGGGTTGTGTCTGTCTGGCGTTGTGTCATCATTGTTCTAGTTTTTACATAGGGAAAACTGAAAGGACACTACGTGGAAGAATGTATGAACATTTATATGCCATTAGACAGAAAAACACAAACAATGCCCTTTTTAGACATTTAAATAGTAATCCATGTTGCACAAAGTTTTTATTTGGCATTTTAGAAATTGTTTACAAGGATTTCAGAGGGGGTGATTGGGCAAATACATTAGAAATAGCTGAAATGAAATGGCAAATAAGATTAAATGCCACCCACACCCCCGGTATTAATGAATTCATATCTATCATGCCATTTTTAAAGCATAGAGCTTTGACACTTTTAATCAATTGTGTTAGTTAATATTTTAAAGTATTTAAAAAATGTTATGTATTTTTGTATAAATTAAAATGTTTAATTGTGATTTTTTAAAAAATTCTATCACATGTATCGATCGAAGTGATTTGATTGGTTGAATTTTATTTTTAAATGGGGACTTTTGGGGAAAATAATTGGTTCTGATGAAGTGCAGGCTTCCTGGAAGAAAGTCCTACTTTTATCAAAAGACTCTGAGCAGTATAGGTCTAATATAATCTTCTCTGTGTGATACTCTCATCGGTTCTTCTGCTGTACACACTACTGGACCCTCCCCTTTCCTCCCATTTATTGTAATAAAAATATGCAGTTTTCCAAAGCTTTGCATTTATTTTATATTCTACCTCCCTGACACTCTATTAAATCTACTTTTGAGTTCACATAGATAAAAAGACTCCTTTATGTAATGACCTGGGCTAGCTGGTTGATTGATTTCTCATCTCACAGCTTTCTCAAAGTCCTGTTTCATAGCCTCCCTCCTTATCTTGTTCTCTTAATATAATCCTATTGTAAGCTTCCTAGCCCTGTCAGTCATGTTTATTCCCTGCCTCTTCCTCTTCAGATTTTACTTATTCCTCCCCTGAGCTGCAGCACCATTTTTAAATACTAAAACCATCTGCCTGACTACACTCTTTTTATCTCTGTTCAACTGGCATCCCTCAGTACTGTGCATGACTGTTAAGTACCACTTCTACTGTAAAAGATTCAATGGCATCTATGTCTGTTTAATTTACTTTAAGATGCTCCATAGATGCTCTATACTGGTGTGTTAGTATTTCTGTTATGCAACTTGATTAAGCGTATAACTCCACCCATAACATTTCTAAGCTCTCTGTCATTTCCTATTTAGTGTGGACTTGTAGATTTTATTACTTTAAGGAATTTGTGATGACCGTTCTCTGGCTCAGCAATAAAGGAGCCTCAATCCTCACCACTAACACCAGGGAGGTCATCTCCTAGAAGAGGAAAGGATGATTAATACACACAGTAAAGTACAATTTCCCTTAAGTGCACACAGAGATCACAGTCAGTCTGGGGATGGTTGCTCCCTTGCTCACCAAGTCCCCAATAAGGCTTCCCACTGGCACAGCTATAGGGTCCAGGTCTCAGCCTAACTGGGCAAGCTAAAACCTCCAGTACCCTCTCTGTCCAACCAGTGTTTCGTATTCCTGCCAAGTAGCTGACACAACACACACACGTACTTTGAGATAAGTATTGATACAACTTCACAGACACAACTGGGAAAGGCTGACACCGATTCCCCAACTGTGCCCCTTTACCCGGACTATACAGTAGTAATTACTGCCACCACTCAGTTAATAATATCAGCAACTAAAATGCCCTTAAAAGGGTGTCCAATTATTACTGTGCAATATTAATATCCAATGGTAGTATGACTAACAGTCAAGGCTTACTTTAGAGTGGCCTATTACAATAACCTCTATAAATATGCAATGTACTCTAGAGCTTATCTCTACACAAATCAGCTACAGGTAGAAAGTTTTAAAAATATTTAATAATAAATAATCAAAACACAAGACAAAACTACTACACCACAGAGATATCTAAGAGTTCAGAGATCACACAGAAACTTAAAATAATACAGTAGGACAGGTCTGATTTCAAAGAAAAATACCTAATTAATATTTACTAGCTTTAACTATTCCTACAAGAAATCACAGTGCTGAAACCTACATGTGAGCATAAGGCAGAGTGCTAGTAAGTTGGATGTCCAAAGTCAAAATGCTTCCAGTTTCTTGTGAGAAATAGTATTTAACCATTACTAACAAACATGTTTGCTGGGTCGCTCACCAAATTACATAATTTTTGACACTTAGGTTTTCCCAGGCAAACAAACTGTATTAGTTAGCAATCTAACACCTGCACAGAAGCTTACAACAATAGAAGACATTTCACATATAAATTCTAGCAGAAAGTAGAGCAATAAAGCACCTTCCACATCTAAATTCTGGTCATAAACATTAGCCTTAAAACAATGGGCATGAAACCTTCATCCAGCCACACTGAAGCCAAATTGTAAAACATTAAAGAGATTCATAAGATCTTTTCAACTTAAAAAGACATAGGTTCATAGGTTCATAGGTTCATACTAGGCTATCTGCCCAAGGGCATTTATAAGCCTAGCCCATAGTTATGTGGCTTTCGCCACCACTTTAGTTTGAATAAAAACTATGCCTATCATTTTGCTGTGCCTCTGTCAAGCAGTGACACTGAAGTAATCCCTGGGGTATATCTGCAATCTCCCATCCATTGGTCAAGATTCCTCTTGAACAAGGCCAGAGAGGTGCTCTGCCTCACATGTACCGGGATTTTGTTCCACAGCATAGGGAGTCTCTGGGTGATGAATCTGTCCCTCCAGCACGTTCTATTTATAACCGTATCAAGGTTTAAGTCTCCCGCCCTTGTGGTTCTGAGGGATCTAGATTTTTTGAGGTGAAGCATATTCATCAAATCTGGGTTTGACATGGCCTTGTATGTCAGGCACAGGTCACCTCTGAGCAAGCGGTATGAGACTGAATAGAGCTGGAGTTCTTTCAGTCAGGCAGCATAAGACATATTTTTGAGACCCTTTATCCTTTTGGTGAGGAACTTTTGGGGCCTTTCAAGCTGCAGCAGGTGTCTGGTCAGATACATTCCGAATGGGGCATTGTACTCAATCATAGGTCTAATGAGTGATGAGTACAGGGGGACGATGACCTCCCTTGATCTAGATGTGAATCCCTTCATGATCAGGTGGGCGATATAGAAGGTTTTCCTAACTACTTTAGCAACATGAGTGTCAAACGAAAGGCTACTGTCAACCTGAGTCCCCAGATTCCTGATGACTTTTTCTGTGCTCAGTGGATTGCCACCTATATGGTAGCTAGGGGTAATCTTGTTTTTCCCGAAGGGTATGACTATGCATTTTTTGGCATTTAACTTCAGGCCATGGCTCTGGCACCAGTTATCCATTTCTGTGAGGCCCTTCTGGAGGATATCTGTGTCAGATGTGTTTTCGACTATGGCGCCCAGTTTGCAGTCATCTGCAAACTTTGTCAGCCATAACCCTCCTGTGTTTGCTTGTACTTCAGAAAAGTAGATGCCGAACAAGAGTGGACCCAGGACTGAGCCCTGTGGGACACCGCTTGTGACAGGCTTTGAGTCTGACATGGCTCCAGCAACTCTGACCCTGTGGGTTCTGTCACTTAGCCAGTTTGCAACCCATCTTGTGATGTATGGGTTTACATTCAAGCTGATGAGTTTTTCGATGATACCTGAGTGGGGTATTGTGTCGAGGCCTTTGCCAGGTCGAGGTAGGCTGTATGGACTGCCTTTCCTCATCAATGGCCTTGGTGACTGTCTCAAAAGTCAACCAAGTTTAAGAGGCAGGATCTGCCTTTGACAAAGCCAAACTTGGTTGGATCCAAAGTCTGCAAGTTCCCTATGTCTTTATTTATGAGTTCCATTATGATCCTCTCCATGGCTTTGCAGATAAGGCTTGTCAAGCTAATTTCCAGGGTCTGTGGAGGCACCGCCTTATGAAGTGGGACCACAGTCACCGCGCCACTCCTTGGGTATCCTGAGGTGAGGCTAAGATTAAACAGCTGTCCTAACTGTGGGTTTAATTCCTCATTGAGTTCATGAAGCACACAGCCGGGACACCATCCGTCCCATGGATGCTGTGTTTTTGCCTTAGTGAGGAAGTTCTCACCGAGATGTTTGGGGCTACAATCCTCTGGAATAGATATCTCTCCTTTTGGGGGGGAAGGGGGGGAGAAGTTTGCACTGAACCTGTCAGCCAGTATGTTGGCAATGTGTGTAGGTTCAGTAATTTTCACATCATTTTGAACTAATTCTGAGCATATCTGGGAGTTTCCTCCTAGGTTTCTAACATAGCTAAAGAAGGCCTTATGATTCTGTTTAGAGTCCTTGGTGATTTTTCTCTCAAAATTTGCCTTGGATGATTTTATGAGAGCTCTTAGTTTTTTACTTATAACGATCAAAGGTGTCTTACCTTTCAAGGATTTTGCTCTATCTTGTAGTAGCTTCCTCCTTTTGAAATACTTGACTTGGTTTTCCTTACAGCAGATGGCAATGTTGCAACAATCTTGAAGTTCACATTTTACCATGTTTTCTTACATTTAAAAACACAAGCCTGTATTTTTACATTTATTTATACAGTTGATACAATTATGTATCAAATTCTATTTGACTAGGCTGGCAGCCTTCACCCATCTCTCCCCAATCGTAAAAGAAGTAATGACCTTTTACTGTTAAACTTGCTACATTTTACTGTTTACAATTTGGAAATGCAAAGTTTCAGCTTGACCCAGTCCGATTTTGTTAAACAGCTTACTATAATACATTGCCATTACTGCTTTTAAATTGCTTGTATATAATTCCACCTGTAAAATACTGTATCTATGCTGTCTTGGTCATTTCCTGTTTAGTGTGCAGTTGTAGATTTAATTACTTTAAGGAAGTAATGACGTTTTCCTGTTAACCTCTCTGCATTTTACTGTTTACAATTTGGAAATGCACTGTTTCAACGTGACATAGTCTGACTTTGTTAAACAGCTTACTAGAACTCCTTGCTGTTATTGCTTTTAAATTTGAACTGAGTGATCTCATCAGTATTTGGCTGCCATGTTGTTTAGTCCATCGGTGTGCTGTTTCAACCTGTGTTAGATTTTACTACTCAGCTTATCTGAGTGTCTATTGTGTTACTGTATTGTGTGGAAACTGGGTTATTTTACTGTAATTTTATATTCTGTCACCATTTTGCTCAGTTCTGTCAGCATGCATTACTAAGTCACAACAAGCAGCGGGAAAAGTTTACTGGCAATGTATTACTCTGCATTCTGTGAAATTAAGGTGGTGATAGACTGAATTTTATTTTACTGAACAGGGTGACTTACTTATTAATTATCATTGCTTGTTCCTTAACTAATTTATTTGATTAAGTACTGCTTAGCTAAAGTACTTAAATTATGGTATTTTCTTGTCTGTCGCTTATTCCCACTTTATTTATTTATTTATTTACTTTACCTACCAGTTTGCTTGGCTTCATATTAACATCTCTCTCTCTTTCCTTAAAGTCTCTTAACCACATTCAAGTCCAAAAAAAAAAAACAAAACTTGAAGCAACTGCCTACATACAAGAATGCGGATATCGGAACCCCATAGAAACCAGTAAAAAGTTATTGCAAGTCCTACTTTTATAAACAGACTGTGAGTGGTGTAGGTATAATATAATCTTCTTTCTGTAATACTCACATCAGTTCTTTTGCTGTTCACACTACTGGACCCCTCTCCCCCTTTTCCTCCCATTTATTGTAACAGAAATATACAGTTTTCCAAAGCTTTGCATTTATTTTATATTCCACCTCCCTGGCTGTACTAAATCTCCTTTTGAGTTTACACAGATAAAAAGACACCTTTAGGTACTGACCTGGCTACCTGGTTGATTGTTTTCACATCTCACAACTTTCTCCAAGTCCTGATTCAGAGTGCTCCGATTGCCCTTGCTTTGTTCAGGCTCACTTTTCTCCCTACCGTAACCCATTCCCATCTACGCCCCACTGTCCTCAATCTTATGCACTCAATTAAATTAATTGCACCCCCACAACCAATCAATTTCCTCCTTCCAGCCAACACTAGCTATCCAGCCACTCAAAACTACGTCCTCAACCCTATTACTCTAATTAACTCTTAACTACCCTCACTTCTTTCACTCAATGTACAATAAGTTACTCATCCTACTTAACTCTCTCCTTCTGCTCATTCTTTCCTACTCTATCTCCTATCACTGCCACTACCACCACTCCCACTCTTCTACTACTGTCTCCCTCAATCACTACAATCCACTAACCTCTATAAACTTCTCAATAGCTCTCTCACTGTTTTCTCACTTTCAGACTCTCTTACATAAATTTACTTCTCCCTCCTCTCCCACCACAAAACCTAAACCCAAACTTCTCTTCTACAGCCCCTTTACCACAGCATGCAAACTCTTCTTTCCAAGCCTTCTGCTGGCCGGTGATATTCATCCCAACCCTGGCCCACCCTCCAACCCGACCACAGTTACCCATACTCACTGCTCTGACACCTCCACTATGTTACCTGGCCATTCCCCATCCTCACCCCCTACACCTCCTATCCAAACTCCTCAGCCTCACACCCTAAAACCTTGAAAATACTTTCTCTCAATATTCAAAGCATTGCTAACAAAGTTACTTCTTTTCATGCCCTTATCTCTCTCTACAACACTGACATTCTCACCCTCTCAGAAACATGGCTACAACCACATATCCACCTAGATTGAAAAAAGAAACAAGGTGGTGATGTAGCTATTGTATACTCTGACAAAATTTATCTCTATCCTCTGCCTACATCTTCTCCTGATTTCCATCTAGCTGATATTCGTATTGCTAATTGTAAATTAAATAATCACAAAAACCTAGCCATAGTAGAAATTTATATCCCACCTGGCAACAACATCACCACCCTCAAACACTTTCTCTCCTGGGCATCTCAAATCATCTCTTATGAGACTATCATCCTAGGTGATGTCAATATTGACTGGAACTCCCTTAATTCCAACTCTCCCAATACTAGCATCAATTTCTTTGTATTCCCTCAACTCATCACCTCTCCCACCCATATCAATAAAAACACAAATAACAGCACTACCTTTGACTGGATGCTCACCTCTAACCCAAATCTGTATCACAATGCCACCACTCTACATTTACTCCCTCATTGACCATTTCCCTACCCATGTGTTTTGACATTCATCTCAACTGTTAAAACCTCACCAATACAAACACAGTCATAATCTCTAATATCCACCTAGATACCTTCAATAATCTTCTCTTCTCTATTAACTGGTCCTTTCTCTATGCCCTCAGTCTCAATGAAGCTGTTTCCAAATTTAACAAAAACATCCTGAATATCCTAATCTCCTTAGCCCCCATTAGAAAAATAGGAACAGTAAAAATTGCTCCATGGTTAACTCAATCCACCAGTAAACTAATACTTAAATGAGATAGCACCTGGAAAACCAGGGAAAAAAACTCCCATAACCATCTCCAAACCTATAGAGTACTTAGGAACTTAACCAAGAAACAAGTCAATCTGGACAAAAAACAATACTATCAAAAACCACTAGATAACCTCAACTAGAACACAAAAAGGTTTTGGAATAGATTAAACTCTTTCATTCAGGCAATCCTTCTACCTCCAGCCCCTGTCCTAACAGCTCACCAACGGACACTACCTCCTTTCTTAATTCCATCTTCATTGACTCTACAAAAAAGTTAACAAAACCTGACAACATCTCCTTCTTCCCTTCTGATCCCTTTCCCTCTACCAGTTAAATCCAGTTTTGTCTTAAACCTGTCCCTACTGCATACATCAAATCTCTTCTTAGCAAACTGAAAACCTGCTCCCCTCTGCCAATAACTTACCTCCTCTATTCCTTAAACTTACAGCTAACTCTGCTACACATCCAGTCTCCATATTAGTAAACAGGTCAATTCAAGAGACCACAGTCCCTAACATCTGGAAAAAATGCTATGTCATACCCCTCTACAAAGGTTGCAATTCAACTGAACCAACCAACTACAGACCTATCTCCATACTATCCCCCTTTTCCAAAATTCTAGAAAAATGTATTCATAGCCAGATTCTCAATCACATCATGCAAGGCAACCTGTTTACTCCCACCCAACGTGGTTTCCGTCCTCACCACAGCACCTCTACAGCTCTCATTTTATTTAAACAGAATATTGTCAAAGCATGTGACAATAACAAACTAGCCTCATGCATCTTCCTTGACATATCTAAAGCTTTTTACACCATTTCCCATACCCAACTGCTCTCAGGACTTTCTTCTCTTAAGTTCTGCTCTTCTATTATACTATGGTTCTTCAGTCACCTCTTCAACAGATTCCAATCCGTCAGATGTATTTATGACTCCTCCTCCTTCCTCCCAATCCAAACAGGTGTCCTCAAGGGTCAATGTTTGAACTTCTCCTTTTTAATATCTTTACAAATAACCTACAAACTTCCTGTCCTAACTCCTCACTAATACAATACGCAGACGACTCCACTATTATCTCCTTCTCTGATAACCTTCCCCATCTCCTTGCTCTTACTCAAGATTCCCTCCTTTCAGTCAAAAAATGGCTGAACAATAATCAACTACTTCTCAAGCTTAAAAAAAACAAAACTTTTACTCTTCCTCCCCAAATCACTACAGCAACACAAAAATGCCTTCACAGTATCTTCTCTTAATACACATTCTTTTGAACCACATACTAAATTCTGGGTGTAATCATAGATGACAAACTAAAGTCTGACATACATATTCAGCAAGCCATCAAAAAGACTCACCAAAAACTTAATCTCTTATACAGACATAAAAAATACCTCACTATTAACTCCAAACATTTTCTAGCACAGACTTTCCTTCTCCCAACCTTACTTTATGCAGCCCCTATTCTCACCAATATTCAATCCACTCTATTAGCTAAACTTGAAACTACCTACAACAAAATAGCCAGATTCACTGCCAACCTTCCCTATCGCTCTCACCACTGCATAGCTTTAAAATTGGTAATTGTTAAATAGAATCTAAATTTTTATATTATATTTTATATACTTAATATGTGCCATGGCTGCTTAAACCCTCATTATTACTCTTGTAGTCTAACATGTTCATTTATAAGTTGTTTTTCTGTTTCTCCTGTGTATATGCACTTGTATGTTTATATTGTATGATGTTTAGTTTTTGTATTTGTTTATCTGTGGAACTTTTCTCCTTGGGTCTCCACTGAAAAGGGCTCTGCTGCCCAGTTGGACTAGCCCAGTTAACAAATGTCAAATAAATAAATAATAATAGATACGCTGAATGCAACATGTGTATCAGAGATGAATGAGGAATTGTTAGAAGAACCACAGATACTGCTGGTAATACCACAGTGACCAGTGACCGAAACAAGTAAACCTGTTTTAGGGAAGCACTGGCACTGTGTTAGAAATGTAATTACTGAAAACTACAATAAAAGACTGGCCAGCGCAGAAGTCATCAGGAAGGAATGCAATTCAGTCTTAAATTTTATTTCATGAAAAAATAATATGCATAGCACTTTTAATGTTTAATGGTGACAAAACAATGCTCCCATTCAAATAAGAAAGTGAATGATTGAGACAGTGAATGAATTATACCTAGGAACAATAAAGTGTGTAGCAAGAACAAGAGATGTAATGCATTGGCCATGAATTTCAACTTACATAGAACAAGTAATGCAAACTGCTGCCATCTACAATACCTACCATAGCAAGAGCCAAGAAGATCAGACATGAGCTGATACACATCTTGGTCATACTGGTAATGGAATATATTGATGTTTATGTACTTAACTGGGCACTTGTTTGTTCTAGTTTAAAGGATTCATGAATTTCATATGTATGTGTGTCTTACAGACATATATAAAAGAAACTGATTGATCTCATTATGCCGATGAACTATCTAGCTTGCTTCACCTCTGAGTATACCACAGCTTTCTGATAAAACACATTGCATTTATGTTTATTATACTAGAACTTGTTATATGACTGGTTTCCTTGTGTATGTAATCTACTTTCTGTATGTTTTGTAGTAACTGTACTCTGTAATCTTATTACAACACATTCTTTTCTTGGAGTTTGTCATGTTTGATCGGTGTTCACCATGATAGACAAATGTAAATTAATATCATGAAATAAAAATAGATGCAATGCTAATAATTGAATTAGGGCCTACACTGTCATTGTAAAGGATACTTGATGTTTATCATATCTGACAATGATGACATTACAAAAATCAGGAGTTCAGACTATTTGTATAAAAATAGGAATTCAGACATAACATTCAGTCCATATTATTCTCGGTCTAATAGACAAGTAGACAAAGCCTTTAATAAACAAATATGTCATAGAAATAGTTCAAGCAAAAGCTTCAAGGACTCTCATCTCAAGATTTTAGAAAATAGGAATATTCTTCTGCAGGGACAAGTCTATCAAAACTAAAATGTTAACGATCAGAAGGCTGTAAAGCAACTTACTTACTATGAATACATAACTAATGCAGGACATCAATAATGCTAAGTGTAGTTAAGTGTAATTTATTGCAGGCTACCTCATGTATGGATGTGTGTGTGTTTGTGTGTGTGTGTTTAAGTGTATTCGGATAATAATTAAATAATATTCATTATTTGTACTACTTTGATTAAACTGTAATCGATTCTACTCCTGGTCGTTTCCCATTGTGTTAGAATTCGCGAATTTTGTTTTGTTTGGTTTTTGTTTTTGCTTTTCGCTTGTTCCTGGTTTGGTGTATTTCAGATAAAACCAAACAGCAACAATCAACCAGGAACAGGATCGGTTCTCCACCCAGAGCTGCAACACACAGCACTGTTAAAATGTAGCAACAATGAATTAACAACAATAAGAAGGCATATAATTCCAATAGACAACATAATGTTTATTGGAATTATATGCCTCCTTATTGCCATGGTTTGGTTCATTTTGTTTTTTTGCTACATTTTAAGTGTATTTGCTTACACTGAGAATACACAATACCTCCTGTGTCTCTATGTTATTTTTTAAGCCTTCTGGCATGGAATACATGCACTGTTATTTTTACTACAACCACTAGATTCCCTCCAAGATATCGAATTTATATGCTATGGTTTGCACTGGCAGGCTAAATTATTAACCTTTCTAAATTAGAAATTCCAGTATTTAAATTCAGTCTGCCTGCTTTATCAACAGTGAACTTTAATTTGAATGCACAAGCTAACATCATATTCTTTTGAGTACATCTGTATGCTACCTTAACATTAATCAATGAAGCTGAAAATGTACATTTGTCCATGTTAAACATCCCACCCCCATTTAAGAATATGTGATGACCATGAGACCAAAACACTGATGGCTTTTCAAGTATTTATATTTGAAGAAATATTTTTCATGTTGAAGTATTATCATTACTCTCTCAAATGATTCTATTAATCACCTTCTGCTGTGCGTCATTAAAACCTAGAAATTATTTTAGTGCCCATGTGGACAAAATAGCCAAGGTGGACTGAATTTTCAGGAAGATGTAATCACAAAAAGCTCTCCTGGAACCTGTCAAACAATTGCTAATGGTCATTGCACAACTATATAAGAAACAATGGACAAATAGCCCATACAAAAGGATGGTAACAAATTGATCCATGCATAAGAAAAACTGCCTGTCTTTTCTGGGGCATGTTGTACAATAAAACATTAAGTCATTAAGTTCCTCTAATAATGAGACTGAGAAGTTTAAAATGTTTAATGGTTTAGTAAGTAGAAAAGATGTCAAAATAGAGGGAAAACTAATGAAAGATTCAAATATCACTGCTGTTAAAGACATTTTCCTTATGAAATCTAATCTTGTATTCATGTTCTGGAAAGGAGAAGGTTTAAAGTAGTATCCCCTGTTATTACAAGACAATGTCATGCTATCATCTGATCATATGCAGGCAGCGCTCTG
Source organism: Protopterus annectens (assembly GCF_019279795.1). Lineage (NCBI taxonomy): Eukaryota > Metazoa > Chordata > Ceratodontiformes > Protopteridae > Protopterus > Protopterus annectens. The sequence continues at coordinate 1,652,772,978 of NC_056743.1, forward strand.
TTTAGCACACACTCAGCCCAGGATTCATGAACAGCCCGATTTCCATGCAGGAACAGTGTAGGAGCTCCTGCATGGAAAATGGCCGCTGAGCGATCTAGGAAAGTTCCGTTTTCATGTTCACGAGCGGCCCTACACTGTTCCTGCATGGAAAGCCATGCAGGATGCAAATAATCTCATTTGCTGGTAAAACAACATGCAAATGAGGTGATTTTGCAATCCACAAAGCTGGCCGGACTCCATGCAGGATCAGTGTCAGAGCAGAAATGTATTCAGTTAGCAACTGAATCCATTTCTGCATCTGAACAAACGGAGGCAGGATAGCTCATGGAAAGCATGTATTACAGTCAAACATACATACCAATGGCCAAATATAAGGCCACTGGCATTAATAATAGTTTATTTTTTTTTTTAGTTCAACTTTTTTTGGCCAATCACAGCCGTTTAAGCTTAGGGCAGCAACGCACAAACGGGATTGTGCAGAAAATTAAAAAATAAATGAGAAAAGTCAATTTTAAGTTAAATCTGCATTTTGCCATTATAGTCAATCTCCGGGATTCATGTAGCTTGCACCAGGTGCAGGCATAGCATAGGTGGTATAACATCAAATATGGCCAATGAGCAATTCAGGTATGATCCAATTCCACGTGCACTACCAGCGTACACCAGATCTGCGCAGCGCCCAGCGTAGGTATGCAAATCACCCCATGTGCAGTACTGCAGCATGCAAACGAAGGTACATAGCGATTCATGAAGTGGTGTAGGTGTAGCGTAACCCTACAGAAATGTAAACCAAAAACAAACGGTTTACATGTTGACAAACAGAACATCGGACCGGACTCATGTATTACAAAGTTAACATATGCCAATGGCTAAATATACAGCCAATGGCATAAGAAAAGATGCACAACACATAAAAAATAACATTTAATGTCATGGCCACAGTAACGCAAAGTACAACCATAGGGCATGTGTGTGCAAATGGGAACACAAGGAAAATATATACAAATGTCATAAAATAGCAATGTAACACAAATCATGATTTCACCATAATAGTCAATGGTATGCATGCTACACCGCAACCAAGCTGTAAGGGTTGCTAAGGGCCCGTGATAGTGTTTGGCGCGGTAACTATGAATTAGTAGTCAATGCCATGCAAATGAGGCAAGTAATAGTGAATCGCAAACATCCCGCCAGCCTAAGGATGTACAATATGGTGCAGTGCTACAACACCGAGGAGTGGTCTGGAGGAATACATGACATCAGTAGTGGGGTGTGCCACTGCAGCTGTAAGCAGATTGGAGCAATGCAAATCCAGACTGGCCATTGCTAAGCAAAGCCGCAGGACAGGGGTCTGGATGTAGGTATAGCTTTGCTCAGCTGAGAGCACACATGGTGCCCGAAAGCACATGTGTACGTGGATGAAAACGTGCCCGAAACCCGGTAAGCGGACTCACGAGCCGCGCACCACAGCCCAAAAAGGAAGTTTAGGGGAAGACAATAAGGAAATGCCGCAGTAGGGTAATTGGAGTACAACTGAGCAATTAACACCTATTAGCTCACAGTGGGCAACTGACGGCAGCTAACAAGGCTGCTAGCAGCAACCTGCAGAGCAGGATAGGGGAGGTGTCGGATTGCAAAGAAAAGAGAACTGTAACCGCCGAGCAAAGCAAACCTGCAGTAGATCGGCAATAGAACACATTTCGCAAGACAATCCTGGTTCGGTAAAGTACAAAACAAGAAAGTAGGCTGCTGGATGCATGCCAGACAATGGGAGGGGAATCGTTAAGAAAAGTTGAGGTAAGGGCAAGAGGTAATCCACGGCAGCTAAATGTAATTCAACACCAAAGGCAGCACAATAGCAGTATCTGTGGTAAAACACAAGATACCATGCAGCTCCGAATGTACATACACACCCTATGACATCATCAGTGTTCAAAGCACAATAGTATAAAGTGTGAAGGCACCTCACACACACTTGTGTATTCCCAAACACTGCACCATCGGTGTAAACAGATGGAGAACTTTTACAATGTACTTGTTGGGAGCTGCCATAGCTGTGATTCATCAGCATGTGTTGGAGACTGAAGGTGTTGTGGAGGATGATTTCCCCCCCCGACAACCACC
>NC_056743.1:1652795199-1652825199 GCF_019279795.1 Protopterus annectens
TAAAAGGGGTCATTATGGATCTGAGCGACAGTAAGCAGTAGTTATTAATTTGGAGGGTCAGCATGGGTCATATAACTATGCATTAGAAGACTATACTATGCAGATAAGGTTGACAATAGCGAATCCCGTTTATCCCCAGGGTGTGATGCAGATCCCAGGAGTGTATGTGTGTAGATAGCCAGGTGTAGGGCTCGAATATAGATGAAAGCATGGGAGGGGGAGTCAGGCATACTGTATGTACATTGGAGACCTGTGCCTCGGGATTGCTCCTGCCTTAGCACGCATAAGCTAGGGGTGTGTCTATACCTGCCTGGTGGCATTGGGAGGGACAAAAGCAGTAGTGGAGTAGTCAAGGTGAACAGGCTGCACAAACAGGTGATGATCAGCACAATCAGCAGATTACATGGCCAGCCCACACTAGAACACTACGGTAATGTGAGCAAGTACCATACACACAGGTTTTTCCACACTCTACACCACCGGTGTATACATGTGGGGACATTTCACAACACAGTCCAACCAAATGAGAAGCGCTGCAGCAGGTAACATAGACCAACATGTGCAGGAGGCTGAGGGTGGTGAGGATGTGTATGCTGCTGAACAACCCTTAGTGAGGTGACATAAGACTTTACAGACCCAGGGTAACTTACCAGGGGCTACATGAGCTGCAGATAGTGGAGCGCTATGGGGTGGACAGAGACCTTCTACAGCGGCTTGTTTACCTGTGCCAGCCACACCTGACACATCGAACAGGTCGAGGGAAACTCATCACAGTGGATACCACTGTATGTATTGGCCTAGGTATACTAGCCACAGGTACCTCCTAAAGCACAACTGGGGATATCATGGGGATCTCACAGGCATCTGCATCCAGAGTATTGCACCAGTTCACAGACGCCACATCAACACATGCTTGTGAGCACGTACATGTCCTCAACACACGTGATTTGTAGACCAGCAATATGCATCTCTTCCACCACATGGCTGACTACCCTGGGGTACTGGGTGCTATAGCCTGCGTGCACGTATGCATCAAAGCACCACCCAGTGAGCGGGGTAGGGCCTACATTGACTGCAGGGGCATACCCTCCAACAGCTAGGCCATATGCGATGGCCAGGGCATTAAACTGAATGTGTGTGCTGTCTGCCCTGCTATGACGATTCTGATATATGGCATCTGATGTAGCTGTACCACACCTTTGCCAATATGGACATCCCCTACAGTCTCCTAGTGGAGGATGCTGGGTAACCACTGGAGTCGAGGCTGATGACACCCATCAGCAATGCACACACACCTGTACAATCACACCATAATGAGGCAGATGCACAGGCAAGACATATAATTGAGCATGTGTTTGGTATGCTCAGTTCACGGTTCTGGTGTCTTGACACATCCGGTGGAGCTCTGCAGTATTCACTAGCTACATGCACACAAATTGTTATGGTATTTGCTATGCTACACAATCTGATCCTGCAGTAACAGTTACAGCAGGAACAGCATGGGGCAGGGCCACACAGCCCACCACCAATGCCAAGACCTTTATAGGCACAGTGTGACTTGGAGGAGGAACTACCTGAGCTGGGCCCAGTAGGTGAAAGGGCCGTGCACAGTACGACCTGCCCTTGGCAAAGAGGTAACACAAGGCATATGCACTGACACAGTAGGTACCCAGGGATTTTACCCTCTTTGACTCGCACAGGCAGTACAATGGATGCCAAACATGACACTACCTGTGCTCAGCCATGTATAGGAAGTGCACTGTGTGCATCCAACATAGGCAGCCCTCCAGCACTGTCCTCAGGTCCGTAATACCCCCAAGGTAAGTCAATCGACCTAACAATTGGCAGTTGTATTAGAATGTGTATTTACCCATTGCTATGGTATGGATGTGAGCATACAAGGGAATTTGGTGGCCGACTGTTAGGGCAGCAGACAGTACACGTCCATAGTGGCACCATGACATCTGTAGCACATACCGGGGTCACAATAATAGCCCGTAGTACACAGGGTGTCCTAATCCACTGCAGGTTATGTTGTGAACATCATGTGTGTCCATACAGCCCACATAAGTCTCATACAGCTGAACAGGTGTAGACCAATATAGACAAATGCTATACAATGGCCTCTGGATATGCCCAATGAATGGCCCCAACCCCCACAGACACACACAGACTACAACAGGCCAGGCAGTTGGATGTAGGTTGTGAAAGCTAGGACGTCCGACACCACTATGTTGCTAATTAAAGCTAGGATCTGACGTACACTGGTATGCCTCCAACCAGCGATTTAGGTAGGTCCACACACTGAAATGGAGTACCTGGCATACCAGTACAGTAGTGGCAAATGTGTACAACCGTCAGATGTGCCCCTTCCAACATACACATGTGAGAGTAATGTGCCCCACCCCGGGTGCTGTGTAGGACTGTGGATGCAGTTGGATGTCCCCCCACGCTGTGCAGAAATGTAGCAACTGTCAATGCCACATGACTGTTATCTACCCTGCAGACACAGCATGCCATCTGTCGGTGTACAACGCAGGGGATGGCACCACAGTACTGACTATCTGGACATGTGACACATGTGATCCAGTTGACCATACTTGGCATGTTCAAACACATGAAGGTATGATGGTAATGTCAGTCAACAACATGTGTAACAGTCATATTGGGCATGCTCACACACTGAAACACAAGACGGCCAGGTCTTCAAACACCAGTGGTCCGGACATATCTGCCAGTACATTGCTATACTGTTGGATGACTGTACTGTATGGTATGTGTGTGGTTCTGTCTATTGTCTGTACATATACCATGGTGTATTGGTAATTCACATGAGCTGTGTGTGCAGGGTATTGCTACCAACATGTGCAAAGGACGGTTCTTTGTTTGTGGACAGAACAACGCCTTTGGATACGGAGTGGGTAAGGCACATTCCAGCAGGTGGGAGCGGTTGTGCGTGGGTTTGCACTGTGTTAAGCACTGCTGACCTCTGGTTACAGCTCCTTATGCTCGTTTAGACTCCACATTTCTTTAATAGTGCACTACTGGCATACTGGTAGACAAACATGCTTGCACCCACTAGCTCACCGACATTTGTGCTTACATTTGTCACTCACGCTGGGTGTGCGCGATCCCTTGTGATGCATATTACATCGGACTACATGATTACAGTATCGGGTATGTCTAACCATTAGGCGACAGCAGGCGTTCAACTGTACGGACTCGGCGGCCTGTCCAGTGACATAATCATATTATATGCGTGTTCCTCATACAATCTGCTACCATCTGGCTGATACATGGGAACCGATACTCTGCAATGCTGACATGTGAATGTTATTTGGTTAATGCAGCTCTCTGCCGGGTCCTGATACCGCATACCTAATGTAGGTTTGCCTTTTAGATTGGACGATGGGAGACTGTAGGAGTAACACCTTTCCCACTTTGCATGGGATAGTCCCTCATTAGGCATATGTGTCATGTGACAATACTCTAGCCATTGCAACTGTCCTGATTAGAGGACATTCTTATATTCTACATGTCTGTAATAGTTGCATGTAACGGTTCTTGTATACATGACACGTCGATATGTTATGTGAAGTAGCATAAGCAACTTGACTGCTGCTAGACTAAGCTTTGATTTGTGCTAATATGTATATTTCTGTACTATGCATGGCTGTAGGTATGTTCTGCCCTGGTACGTCTGACATTTCTACAGAGCAGATCCCACTTTGGCCATTCAAAATGGTGGCAGCCCTATAGGACCTATATGTAGAGCTATCACATTTGGCAAGGCAACACATACCCACAGCCAGTAGTAAACTGACTACTTCACCGGCTTGCATACGTTAAGGTTATTCTTGTAGCATTATAGTTGCTAATACTGTTTCCTATAACATGTAGCTGTTTCTGATACAACAAAATCATTTTATGACACCACTACACACAATATATGACCTCCTTTCCCGAACTCACAGGCCATGTGCCATAACATTCATTTTGCAGGACACAACTGCCCAGAGTGGTGTGTCCCTCACAAAGGCGAACAGGTGGTAATCCAAATCTATTATGCTATCATCTACCTAAGGTGGTCAGTGATATATGCGCTTTCCGTCACTAGCAGACCTCACATACCAATAGGGGAGAATGAACACTGTACCAGGGACACTGCATAACACACTGAGGGACACATTTAGATGATTGGTTCTATTAACCAGACACATTGACAGTCACAGGGCATATGTATTCATTCACGTTTGTCGAGGTACATGCTGTTTATGACTCATACATGTTGTCATCAGTCATAGTCATTACCTGTATTCCGCCACCTGTCCACCTAATATCACTGGTTCTGGAAGTGTTTAGTTGGACTTTGTTACATTCTGATTCATAAATATGGACGTCCATGCTAATCGGGTACACGGCACTGATATAGTCCCTATGTGTTCCCCCACTGGTTTACAGACTATCCAGTAGATGTGCTCTTCAGGTTTGGGAGGTATAGGTGTCTGCTATGCCCACATAGGAATATTAATGGCTTCCAGTGGGCGGGCCTACTACATCTTTGCAAACCAGCACCTGCACACTTAAGCCCATTATTGCATACCCATGATTCACCTACCTGGCACCCCTCTACAGCAATCATGACAAATACTTACTGTGAGTGCAGCTGGGGTATGAGCACACCCCTACACATTGCCCACTCTCCCCATCTCGGGACACATGTCGTACGTTTTGTCAACCCATGTGTTATTACACTTGCACAACCTACTGTTCCATGTACACCTACATCCTGCTTGCATCGATAACCAGGGGTTCACATGTAGAGTGAATTTTTGGTGTCACGCAATGGAACCCGTTATCCATGTTTAAAGTGTAGGCCTTGCAGATCACTCCCACTGGTACTTTCCTGTCGGTGTTTTGGACAGCAGCAGTGTATTTATCTTTATTGCCTGTCTGTATGTCTAACCGGCCTAGCTGGGCAGTGTGGGAGGTAAACATTTGTTTATTGGACCTCCCAGTAGTATATGCCTGGTCTGAACATATGTTACCCGTAATTGCTGTAAAGTAACCTAGTTATGTACATGTGTATATCTACAATGACATATATATTTGTTTTGTGTATGTGTATATATCAATAACTGTTGTATGTGTATATATATATATATATATATATATATATATATATATATATATATATATATATATATATATATATGTATACATATATATATATATTTTTTTTGTGGGTGTGTGTGTGTGTGTGTGTGTATATATATATATATATATATATATATATATATATATATATATATATATGTATATATACATCTGTGTGTCCGTTAACCAATACATTTCCAGGACATACCTACTTACACATGCATATTGGGTTTTATCTCTGCTTCAACAGCATACTATTGCCTTAGTCATTATGACACCGACACTTCACTCCGGGTAACTTGTAATCAGTATACAGCAGGTTATACAGTGTTCAGATGTCGCACTTTATTCATATCTGGAGTACCGCTGATAAGTGCGATGTGATACAGTGTCATTTGACCTATTTCTCGTTTGGACAGCCTATTATTCCTGCTACTGTATTTGTTTCTGTGCACATTCATATTATTTATGTTAATAAATGGAGTGCTTGTGTTACAAAGAATGTACGTAAAAATATTGATGTCTGCATGTAGTTGTGTCTTTCGGCTTTTCCTGGTTTGGGGTCACAACAGCAGAACTCCGGACTGCTAATGGTTGGCAGATAGGTTTTACGTGCCGAGATGCCAGCCCTGACGCACAACCTCCAATGACGGTATGCCCATTCACGCATGTCTCCACGCAGAAGAAACTCTAGCTGGGAATCACACCTACGTACTAGCTGACCTACACGGGCTGCTCCATTGCAACCGGCGCAACCAACCCTGGCAGTCCAGTGTCCATAATCACATAGCCATAGTTTCTCCAGCCCACCCGTGTTGAGTTTCCATGCGTAACAGACATTATCCACCTGATATCGCAGCCATGACACACTTTTACACATTGCCCTCTCCAGGGCGTTGGGGCCCTACACACATTTTGTACCGCCTCGTGTATTCACAGGGTCTCCCTCCATTTATAATTGCACATACGTGCCTTTCCTGGTGTTATGGATTATGAACAATTTGCGGGTTACAAGTGTAGGTGGTCACAACATGAACTACATTCCATCTGTGTATAATGTTGACATAGCACTTCAGTGATATTATGGCCACTGGTATAACCCTGCCTCTGGTGTGAATAGCGGTGCTCTACTCACTCTTGTGCAGCTTTATCTGACATATGCTGCAAGCACTTTATAATACCTTAATTGCTCTAGATTCCCTTCACAACCCTTATGTATGCTTTGCTTTATATATATATATATATATATATATATATATATATATATATATATATATATATATATATATATATATATATATATATATATATATATATATATATATATGTAATTGCATATTTCTTTTATGTCTGTGGATATTTATCTATACACACATATCTATCTATAAATATATATATATATATATATATATATATATATATATATATATATATATATATATATATATATATATATATATATTACATCTGTACAAAACAACATACATTTGCTATGCTGAAAGCTGATTACACCCGCGCAGGTGCACTTGCATCTCCTTATTGTGAGTTACATATGTTTACTGCCACTTCTTTGTGCTTACATGTGCCTTATTCCTTATGACAGTACCACTTTGATTGATGGAATCCAGTTAACGGCCCCATGCGAAACACGCGTTCACTTTTAGATGTTTAAATGTTGGCTTTACAGCACAGATGCATTCATTGCACAAAAAAATTATATGTGCTATAGTCGTACTTGATCCGGGAATGCCTTTACATTAGACGGATGCTCTAACCACTACACTATTGGTGTTCTGCCTCATTTATATGTATACCCATGGTTCATAGCTACCCTAACATACGACTCACCACTTCACTTACACAGCAGACATCCATTATCCTGCTGGGAAAACTGCAGTACTGTACTTGCGACATTCCCTATTCCCTACTGCTCTGGACCCATGCTGCATGTTTACTCACTCCAAGGAAATTCAGAACCCCAACACTTATAGTCCTGGCACATACGTGCATTTGCTTGTCAGGTTGTTCATATGCTGGTTTGGGTTTAGGCTTGTCCGACTGGTGACTGGAACTGCCCTGTACCTGTTCACATGTCAGAAGTAGCACATGGACAGAGTTGGTCCCGATTTTAACATTCTACCTGTGTTTACAGACGCAGGGGTTTGGGCACCTCTGACCACATTATTAGGTTGGCACTGCATAATATAGGGTGGGGGGTTGTTCCACTACATGATACAGAGTGGGGGGGTTTCCACTGGTGTTTCCCTTCACATTTGACTCATTCATTCATATATACGATGAATATTATTCTGGACATCACTTGTGAATTCACTACAGGTATGCAATAGTCCTGTCAACAAATGTGACAGTTGGTTGGTGTACATATGTGTACATATGATATCTGTGATACCCGGGGACTAATTTCAACAGTGACAGGGACAAGGCAATGACAAATCAGGGACAATCATGGACACTTCTACAATATTAGTACTATTAACTTGGAACGTGTTGACAGATTCGGTGACATATGTATTACTACTTATTTTCTGCAGTTAAATGCATGTATTACTCTTAGTTCTTGTCATTAGTCATTCTCATTCAACACCTTTCCTCCAAGGGTCACTGGTTTTGTGAGTGATTAAGAGGCTGGCCAGTTATTGTGTGAATGCTCTGACCATTGGTAGGGTTGCCACATTTTCATATGTACAGGATGGGATATATTCTGGAGACACCAGATTATTTAGGCCAACACATACCCACGGTCAGTGCAGGGTTTAGAACATTCAATATTTTCCTAGCTGAGAGCCTATTCCTTTAGCACTTAGGTTGCTTATTCTGTTTCTTGTATGAATTACGTATTTTATATCCAGACATGACTGCTTTAGGCAACTGTTACATGAAGTATGGTACATAGTTATTTCCTACAATCACAGGACATTTGCCATTGTATCATTCTTGGTCAGGACACACCTACCCAAACAGTGACTGTCCCTCACACAGCGGGTCAGGAGGTACCCTGTTTATGTCAGCGCCTTAATCACGCTATTTCCAAGTGCCACTATACGAATGTGTACAATATATTCTCTCGATTATTCATGTGGGGAGACGTGGGTCAGGGGCAGGTGTTTGATCCTGGGTACTAGGTTCTGCATGACCGTCTAGGGCTGAACAGTCTTGTGCACCACTACTGCACATTCAATTTGTGTCCAGATGTCTACAGGAGTGGACATCGTCTCGTGATACCAAGTCTGATGTTTATACAGGTTACTTATCCCATGAGGGATATCCAAAAATTGAACAAGACCAATACAGTCCATTCTTTTGGATTTATGAAAATGTGTTAGGGTTTTACATGCAAGGGATACATAGTTTGCAATCCAGACACTGCTTAGGGTGACACTGCCTACTACATATGAGTAGTGGTCACTATGTGTAGATATGGCTGGGCCAAGCTAGTAGGCTGAGTATGGCTGGATTTGGTGGACGTTCAGGTATGGGGGCTGGTTGTGTGCTGTGGAGGAGATGATGGGTATTCAATTATGCATCCAGGTGTGTTGCATTTGGATGGGCCAGTTCCATCCAGACCATTCTGTGGGTATGTGCCGGTGACGTTTCTGTACGTGTGTATCGCACATTTTAATTTTCATATGTTTGTGTGATTGTGTTCTACAGTATGGCCTGTCAGGTTGTATTGCAGATGTGTATACTTGTTCTTTGTGTTTCTTTCTGATTCACCCGCTGCTCCCTCATACACCTCCAGTTCACCTATTCTTCATCCAACACAGTCTCACCTTTGTGGATTATACCATTACCCATCCCCACACACACACATATTCCTGACACTCCATCCATCCCTTCTTTGGTTGATGGCCCATGACACGGTCAAGGGAACACATTGCATACACTACATATGTCAGGTACCTATATGGTTGTGTGGACTACCCTGGCATGTTTCACCTTCCACATGCTGTACATCACGCACATAGGTACACGCCCATACTTAACTTTCATGACATGGTTGGTACACCCGGGTAATACCCGTTCAACTGTGACACATCCTGACAAGAATGGCTTGGACCGCATATGGGCAGATTTTGGCCGACTGCTCTGACCATTGGTAGGGTTGCCACCTTTTCATATGTCCAGGATGGAATATATTCCAGACACAAATCAGATTTTACAGGACAACACATACCCACGTTCAGTACTACGGATAATACTTTTGTTTTCTGCCTACATGTTAGCTTATTGTTGTAGAAGTTCATATGCTCCTTCTGTTTCATTTTCTTGCTTATTCTATTTCTTGTCACGTGTGGTATGTTACATACGGACATGCCTATTGTATGTGACTATTACATGCGATGTGGGATATAATTCTGTTATACGGTCACTGGATATTTACATTTATAATGGTTTTGGTATGGACACAACTGCCCAGCTGTGTACTATCCCTCACAATGTGGGACAGCTGGTAACCCTGACCATTGGGCTAGACGTAGCTATTGGCGGTGCGCTAACATGATGTGTTTCACTTCCACTTGGTATAACTTTCTACACTGCGTTAGAATAAGGGCACACGGTTTTCAATGTCATTTGTTCGAGGGATGGAGACTCGATATTCCCTACTGTGCATTTGTGTTTGCTTCTTAATTTTGTGTTCGCAAGAACTGTCTTGCATGCTTTGCATATGTTTCAGTATCCATGGACACTGACAGGTGTGATTACTATTGCAGGCAAATTGTTATATTCAAACATTTTAGGTTGCACGTCGACAGCCGACATTTCCAAGCCTCCGTGCGTCACTTCGACACTCCCTATGCACTTGTGCTCGTTTCCTATGCACGTGTCTGTGGCAGCAGCGCGCCTTCATTAATATGCATTTAGCACTACTGCGCCATCTACACGCCGCAAGGTTGGCGCAAGCCTAACGCTGGCCTTGCGCCGAGCTTCATGAATCCTGGGCAATGACATGCAGAATGTAAATAATACCATGGAACATTGGCTGTCAAGGGGAAAGGGACCATTTAAGTGCAGTAACTAATGACTTGCACACTGGGGTATGCAAATGAGGGGAGTTATACTGAATCACAGATTTCCTCAAAGTGTCAGCTTGTACCTAATTGTGTAGGTGGAGCAATACAAGAGTGCAAGTGTAAGAGCTGAATAACTTCATAAGGGTGTGTGTCGTGCTTCCTGTAAGCACATTGGAGCTTTGTGGCTCGTGTTTGCCTTCAACTAAACACAGCTAAGGAAAGGGGCATGTCAGATGTGCCTGAGCACTGTGTATACAGACTAAATGGGTGTGCACGCCACGCACCGGGATTTAAACCAAAAAAAAAGAAAAAACAAGTGGAAATGGCAGCACTGTTTACATTTGAGCACTGGGTATGCACGGCGTGCCTTGGGGCTTAAACAGGGAGGAATTGGGAAGGGGAAACAGCACTAGGAAGGCAATCAAGGAGAAGTAGCATAGCTGACAGGTGGAATATATCAGAATCAGCCAATTACACATGCAGCAGCCCAGCACACTAATATAAATTATGCAAATACCCTACAGACTGGTTTTAACCACAAACTCTACACCACCAGTGTACACACATGGGGGGGGGGTTTAACTGGCAAAACTAACTAAAAGTATTAGAGGCTGCTACTGGTTTACTCCATCAATATGTGCTAGAGACTGAGGGTGGTGAGGAGGAGAATGCTGACAACCAACCCACAGTGAGGAGGAGGAGAAGAGTGTACAGACCCAGGGTAACCTACCTGGGACTACATGAACTGGAGATAGTAGAGCACTATAGGGTGGACAGGGACATTCTACAGCAAATTGTTGAGCTGTTCATGCCTCATACACAGGAGTAATACAGGGGAACCCATCCCAGTGGATACCAAGGTATGTCTAGGCTTAAGAATACTAGCCAGAGGTACCTTCCAAAGACCAACTGAGGATATCATGGGGGTCTCACAGGCATCAGCATCCAGGGTACTCCACTAGTTCCTGGATGCCATGACACAACATGTCAATGACCACATATATTTCCCCACTGCTCGTGAGGTACTGACCAGACGTATACGTCTCTTCCACCATATAGCAGAATACCCCAAGGTAGTTGGTGCAACAGATTGCACGCACATCCACATCAAAGCACCACCCTGTGAACGGGGCATGGTCTACATAAACCACAAGGGCTTCCCCTCCATCAACTGCCAGGTCATGTGCGAAGCCCAGGGCATTATCATGAATGTGTGTGCTGGCAGCCCTGGAAGCTATCATGACTCCCACATCTTTCATTGCTCACAGCTGTATCAGGCATTTGCCAGGGGGAAAATACCATATGGCCATCTAGTGGGGGATGCTGGCTATGCTCTGGAGCTGTGGCTGATGACTTTGATCAGAAATGTCCACATACCTGAACAAGAACACCATAATGAGGCACATGCACAAACCAGGATCATTGTAAAGCATATGTTTGGGATGCTCAAGTCATGGTTCCGCTGTCTTAACGTATCCAGTGGAGTCTTGCAGTACCCTCCAGCTACATGTACACAAATATCCATAGTATGTGCCATGCTACACAATATGATCCTGTGGAAACAGCTGCAGCAGGAACAGTACAGGGAAGGGCCACACAGCCCCCCACCATTGCCAAGGCCAGAACAGGCACAGAGAGACTCTGAGGAGGAACATCCTGAGCCTGCCCCTGTAGGCAGAAGGAGGCATGCCCAGTATGCCCTGGCCTTGGCAAGGAGGCAACACATAGCACACACACTGACTCTGTAGGGATCCAGGGACTGATACCTCTCTCTGACTCACACAGACTGTAAAAGGGATGCCAAACATGACACTACCTGAGCTTTACCATGTATAAGGAGTGTACTATGTGTATCCAGCATACTCAGCCCTCCAGCACTGTCCTCAATACTAGCCCAGCAACAAGGTAAGTCACTCTTCCTATCAATTACTGAATGGAGTAGTATATTCTCATACTTGTATGTTTGATATGGATGCAATCATGCAAGGGAATTGGGTGGCTGAATGGGATAGCAGCAGACAGCTATATAGGACAGCAGGAAATTCATAACAAATACTGGTGTTGACATATTAGGCAGCACTACACAAGGTGACAACCCCCACTGCGGTACATGTGATGGCCCAAAGAACTGTGAGTGTCAATAGGTCACACACATGGATGTCAATGAGGGTCACATATCCACCACCAGCCTCACCCAGCAGGACTGGTGTAGATGACCATGAAGAAAAGCTGGGCTAAGGCCCCCAAATGATGAGAATAGTAAACAGCCCCCCACCAGACCTACACAGACATACTACAACAGGTCTGGCAGTTGCATTCTAGTTCTGAAGGGTAAGTAGTCTGAAACTGAAATATATGCCATTAAGATCTAACATGTGTCCTCTACTGATATGCCTCCTGTCTGCATGATAGGTCACAATACAATATGAAATGGAAGCCAACAGAGTAACCAAAATACAAGTGCAGTCATTTCAAATGTTAAAGTCTGCAGGTGTGCACCCCCCCACAATTCCATGTAGAAATGCAGTAACAGGGGACCTGCAGCACTCTCAAATGGCCTACAGTCCTCTGGCAAAGGCCCATGCCTCACCCATAGTGCCAATGTACAGAATGTCAGGGGGTCCCAACTAACAACCAAACACAGTAAACAGAAAACAAATGCAAGCCCATGCTGACAAATGCCAGTAGCATGCCTCCCCATGTCCTACTGCAAGGACTGTGGATCAGGCCATAAATACTACTGGGATAAAGGCCCAACTATAGGGATACCTCTGAGATATTGCTTACATAATGTTAGGTGGGGAGAGAATAATGGGGGGGGGGTTGTAGAACCATGGATGTCATGAAGTGTGTGAAGTATGAAACTCTAATGTCTGCCCATATTACTCCCAGTTGCAACTCCATGAATGAATAGCCATAAAAACGGTGGTAAACCATAATGAGAAGATAAACTGACCAGATATATGGGTCTTGCCTCTGGATAACCTGGGTGTATCTGTACAGCTGAGAGGTATGGCAGCAGCAGGATATGGCCATTCCATGAAGTTGAGAAAAGGAGGGGAACCCCAGACAGCCTACTAACAAGGTGCTGGACCATTTACACAGAACCAGCAGTCTATTGTCTATAGTTACCCCTCCACAATGGTAGGTGTGTGCCAGAATGTTTAGTCTATATGCCTCAGAATATTGGTCTCAACTTCATTCATCTTGTATTTCCCAGTAAATAACTGTGAGCAAAGAATGATAACTCTCATTAGTTGATGACATGACACATCACAGTGTAAAACAGAACATATGTCAGAAAATCTATGCTACAACCAAACATGTCACAAGCAGCACAGAAAGCAATAGTTACAGTATCTCCCATATGTTAAGCCCATTGTCTCGCCATATTGGCAACCTACCTACAGATATCCTGCAGAAACAGTGTGCTATGTGTAGCTGCAGCACACAAAATCCTGAAATGGAGCCCAACCCTCCCTGGAATGGATGCACACACTCAATATAGAAGGTCATACTGGGCATGCTCTTACAATTTAGAGAAATGAAGGCCATGTCTCACAACACAGTGGACTACAGATAGCAGTTATTCTCAGCTGTCTTTGCACACACACCTAATTGTACACCATTGATGCTTCACACACACACACACACACACACACACACACACACACACACACACACACACTGGATAGGAATATGCACACACATATCTAAGGCCAACATAATATAATATGTCAAACATACACACACAGAGATGTGGGTAAGAGAAAGACAGACAGTGACAGAGAGAATCTCATTATGAGGTCTGTCCCACCCACTACACATCCCATAGGCCTATATCACATGATGTGGTGATGTCATTCACTGTAGAAATACCTTTGGTTAGCCCTCAGCCCTATATTGTCAGTAATGCTTGTGATAACTGTGTAGCACTACAGTACAAATAGGTATCTATTTAGCAGTTGTAATCTCAGCCCTATCAAATGTAATGTTGCGTGTGTGTGTGTGTTTCTAGATGAATGTGGTGAGACCATTCACACTCACTAAAGCTCCCTTACCCTTCCCTCAGCACTGCTGCTGATGTCACTCACCTTCAAAGATACCTTTGCACAGAACTCCAACATATAAGCTCAGTAGTGCTTGTGATAACTGCATAATACTATAGTGTATCAAACTAGTTAGGTAGGAGTTCCAATCCTTATTCTGTCAACTGTGTAAAAGTGAGTGTTTGTGTGAGAGAGTATGTGTATCCTTGTCGAGACCTGATTTTGTTGTCATTCACACTCACACTTCCCTTACCCCTCCTTTAGCACTGCTGGCTGATGTCACTCACCTTCAAAGATACCTTTGCACACCTCTTCAACATGTAAGCCCTGTGATGCATGCGATAAATGCAGAACCATGTAGTAGCAATAACTACATAGGTAGGGGTTGGAATCTCATTTCTGGCAAGTGTTTGTGTGTGTATATATGTCCATACCTTGCCCCGTTTACACCCAATACACATCTTAGTGCCTAACTTTAGCAGTCCTGCAGATATCATCCACCTTAGAAGTACCTGTTGGCAAAAATAAACTATGTAAGGTCAGTGGTGCATGTGGTAAATGCTTAATATAAGGGTCTGAAAAGATAGTTAGGTAGAGGTTTGAACCTCGCCCATGGCAAATGTAAAAGTGTGTGTAGGGTAAAACATTTAGTGGAATCTCTCACCCACTACATCACCCAATGCCAGTATTTACAAGGGCTGGTGATGTTCCTCACCTTAGAAGTACCTTGAGACAACATTCATCCTATAAGCTCCATGACATGTGTGATAAATGCCTAACACTGTTGTAGCAATGCATAGCTTGGTAGGGGTTTGAAACTCAATACTGGCAAGTGTGTGTGTGTGTGTGTGTGTGTGTGTGTGTGTGTGTGTGTGTGTGTGTGTGTCTCTGTCATCAGTATTCTGTGTGGGGGTCGGTGTGAATGTGAACTAACAGGATCCATTGGGGTGGGTTTTGCTAAATTATTATGCTGAGGACCTAGTAAAGGTCCCAATGTCCACATTACAAGGCCAACAGTTGTCAAACACCATAAAGGTTTCTGTAGACAATCACAAAGTGTCTAGTGTCATGTACAATGACTACGTGACAGTATGGATTAGTGAACACTATAGGCAACCCTTCTATACTCAGAGACCACTCTCCACCCATGAATCATACACAAACACACTGGCTAGGCAACAACCACTATATTGGTAGTTCCCCTGCATATTGCCTCACAGATAGTACCCATGGTGTGACCACAACAGTGCCACTGACAACAGAAAGATCTTTGATGTGTTACATCTCCTGTCTGAGTGTGTGTTGTCCAGCAAGTTAAAGGACATGGCACCCTGTTCCATCCTCTCAGTAGCCCAATCAATGTGCATAGTGGCCCTTTTGCCATGTTCCTCACTGGATGCCTGCAACAACTGTAGAGTCTGCAAACATACCCCACAAAGGGAATACCATGCCTTATACACATGTCCTGTATGGACAGATGCCAATATCTCAATGAATACCCATATCATACTGTCAATGTAGGTGCAATCACTACCTCAGTCACATAGCCAGTTCTCACCAAACGAGGTCAGGAATGCTACATCTGAATATACCAATCTGTCCACACAACATGCCCCAGAGGCCACAAGCACACTTACACACATCAAAGAACATGCATGTGGGAAATGTGCACAACCCAGACACCGTCCATGTTATGGAATATAAATCACATACATGAGAAGCAGTGCACATCACTGGCCACCCACAATAGAAATCTGGATGAGTGGATGTGGAATACAATACCCACCCCTGGGGAACACTCCAGTGACTATACTCCTGAGCTACACTGGGGACTATTTTCATGTGGCCTGATACCAGTGTATTCCCTTGGGCTAGCCTTGTAGAGCCTTCAGGCCCATTCCCCTACTACACACATATGAAGCAATGAACCTATGGATCTCAGTACTGGCAAGAGTGTGTGTGTGTGTGTGTGTGTGTGTGTGTGTGTGTGTGTGTGTGTGTGTGTGTGTGTGTGTGTGTGTGTGTGTGTGCGCGCGCGCATGGTTATGGTTGTTGCATCCTCTACCAGGGGTCAGTATGAGCTGAGGGCAATGGAAATGATGAATCCCAGAAGGGTTGGGCCACTGGACTGGTGCTTGTCTACATTCCCCATGTGAGGGAGGGGTAGTTGAAGACACACATACTATGTCACTGTTGCACTGGACCATCATAGATGGCAGGGTGTTGAGGAATGTGCATTGACAGTCTAGAGACATAGATGTGGACCCATAGCAGGCTATGGTCTGGACTGCACTATTACCGCAAGGCAGTTGTACCAGAAGTATATACAATGCATTATGATGGGATAATAGTCTGGAGGTGTTCCTATCCATAACGAATATGGAGACAAAACCACCTGTGGAGGTGTATTGTGGTCCATGTTTGGAGGCTGATAGCTGTGGAATGCATCTAGCCTGATACTGCAGGTCTGCTGTCTGCTGCTGTGAACCACCTCTCCATCACAGCAGACATGTGTCCTCCACTCCGACTGCTATGAGTGACTGCATCCAGACAGATGTCTACTGTTGAGCAGCATGACTATCAGAATGCATACATATGTAGCTGTTATGGTGGTAACATTAGGAACACTGCCTAATAAGGCACCATAGGGGTGGCAAGACACTTAGCCAGTACCTGGCAATCCAGTGGTGACAGATGTAGGACATCTGTGACATGTCATTGGGTTCTGTCAATCATGTCATCCCAAGCAGAGAGGTTCTGGAACCCCTGAGAATGACACATAACAGATGAACCAATGTTGCAGTCAATCATCTGTTGATAGTGTCACAGCATCATTCTGGGTGACACTGGTACACTGCCCAGAGCTACTGTCACACTTGCCTGGACCACATAATCAGAGAGTTTAACCATGTCTCTTGTCATGTAGTCCAGGGAGGTGTGTCCCTAGTCATTCACACCCACATGGATACAGAGTGATACACCCCACTCCCTGGCTTTACCTGTAGTTGTAATCCTGTTCACTGATTGTTTTTCCTGAGCCACCTCACCTCTCAGTTCTTCCTGCTCCATGCGCCCTCCGGGCTCACTCCACTCCCCTACCCTACCCCCAAATTCCACCCACCCCCAGTGCATCTAAACTTATACCTTATCCTGACAACCAATCCAATCTCCACACCAATCAACAACTTCCTTCAATTACACCCAGCCACACCCAAACCAAACACCCCACCCAACAGCCAAACTAAAGAACTAAGATCCAACAACTACCTCACCCATCTTACTTCCTATCTGAATATCTCTAGTAGCTACACTAACCATGCAATTCATACCACTAGTACTAATATTAACTCTCTCCACTCTAACCTACACCACATCTACACCCACTAACATACCATTAAACAATACCTTCCACACAACACATACTTTCACACACACACACACACACACACACACACACACACACACACACACACACACACACACACACACACACACACACACACACACACACACACACACACAAACACATACATTTTAGAATCTGCTCTACACTATTTAGTGATAGCTCATTATTATATATATATATATATATATATATATATATATATATATATATATATATACAAAACACCCACCACTCAGCCTCTCAGAAAACAAACACTACCTAGAGCAAATATAGACCTAGCACATGCTATAAAACTCAAACTATTCTACAGAAAATGTTTACTAATCTCAGGAGACATACACCCCAACCCAGGTCCATGCAACAACATTCTCTCACACAAACAGACATCAGACCTACTTATTATTAACCTAAACTCAAGAAGCATATCTAACAAATTGCATGACCTACACACATTCATAGCCCACTACTCCCCAGATTTACTAACTATTACTGAAACCTGGCTAAAACCCTCCACCCAAAATGAAGACATTTTCCCACCAGGCTATAACATCCTAAGACTAGACAGAGATGCTAGAAAGGGAGGTGGAGTTGCTATTCTATTTAAAAATACACTCAACCTCCAGCCTCTGCAAACCCCACTTCCCAAATTCCAAAATGCTGAAACATTAGGCTCAATTCTATCTCTAAAAAACAAAAAGAGAATTAACATCCTTTGCAGTTATATCCCTCCAGGAAATAACTCAGCAACAATAGAGGAAATCTTACAATGGGCTACAACCAACCTGCCACAAGAAACTATCCTGTTAGGAGACCTAAATCTAGACTGGCTGTCCTGCAATTCTAGCAATCCCACAAACCATATTAACTTATTCAGATTCTTTCAACTAATCCAAGAACTCATAGGAGTGGACAGAAAATCCCAGAAACAGTCAATTATAGATTGGACTTTAGTAAACTTCCCTAATCAAAGTTATCATGTGGGCTGCCTACCTGATGCACTCAGCGATCACTGCCCCACTTTCCTTCTTCGTAAAAAGTTAATCATACCCAAACCCATACTGTATAAGGAAACTAGAGATGAGCACAAGGTAAATCCACACATTCTTAACAGTATATTACGACAATGTAGTTGGCAACCATTACATACTCTAGCACTAGACCAGGCAGTTCAACTTTTCAATAGTACTTTTATGAATGTTCTTAATACAGTAGCTCCCATTAGAAAACTTAGAACCAAAGTAAGCTATGCCCCTTGGCTGACTAGGACCACAAAAGGCTTACTAAAAGCCAGAGATAATGCCTGGAAGATCTGGAAAAAGAACAACACTAGCTTAAATAGACAGAACTATCAACAACTTTGTTATCAAGCCAAAAGACAAAAAAGCTAGATAAACAAAGCTACTTCCTAAATTTCCAAAACAAACATTCCAAACCCCCCCAAAAGTTCTGGCAGGCTATCAATTCCCTTCTAAAACCTGGCAAAACTACCACCCCAGCTCCCAACACAAACACCACTAATGTCAGCATAGCTTCTCAATTCAACCATCACGTCACAGACTCTATTCTAACACTATCTACCCAGCTATCTAGCAATAACCCTCTATCCACCCCCACTAAGGATCACAATAATATACCATCATTTACTCTCTCACCTGTACCAACCTCCATAGTCAAAAAACTACTCTCAAAACTAAAACCTACCACTCTTGCAGCTGATGGCTTACCCACTAATTTCCTAAAACTAGCAGCTGAATCCCTAGCCTACCCTGTCTCAATTCTGATTGACCGCTCCATAAAAGAAGCTAATATCCTTCATCTATGGAAAGTATCACATATTATCCGCCTACACAAAGGTGGCTACTCCTATGAGCTATCAAACTATCACCCCATTGCTATCCTATCCCCCCTGTCCAACCTCCTTGAAAAATGTATTCATACCCATGTGATGCATTTCCTAACCTCACATAATCTCCTCTCCTCAACTCAGCACGGCTTCTGCCCAAACCATAGTACAACTACTGCTCTTCTGTCTTTCACTAACCAGGTTAACCATCTTAGAAATAACAACAACTTTGTATCTGCCATATTCTTAGATCTCTCTAAGGCATTTGACATGGTCTCACATAACCTACTTCTAGACACTCTATCGTCAATGTCCTTTGCCCCCTCTACAACTGCTTGGTTCAAAAACTACCTCTCTGATAGGAAACAATCAGTCAAATGGCAAGGAGTACCATTACCTTTACTATCATCCACCATAGGTGTTCCACAAGGCTCAATACTGGGCCCATTACTATTCACTATTTTCACCAACAGACTACACACCTCCACACTGCATCACTTATACAGTACGCAGATGACTCCACCTTAATCTGCTCAGCCCCATCCCTAACCACTCTTCAAAACCTTACCCAGGAATCCTTCAACTCCGTTGAAAATGGTTTACTGATATCTAACTGATTCTTAACCCTAACAAGACCAAATTACTCCTATTCACCCCAAACAAATACAGACTCACACCTCGTTCCTTCACTATCACTTCCGAAAATGGCACCACAACTTCCCCCTCCCCCCATACAAAACTCCTTGGCATTGAAATAGATAAAGATCTTCACTTCGATGACCATATCTCTCAAGCCATTAAAAAAATACATACAAAATTAGGAACCCTATATAAACACAAACACTTCTTAACAGACCAAGCACGGGTCACCCTAGCCCAAACCCACCTTCTGTCTACCCTAATGTATGCATCTCCAATCCTAACCCACATTAGGAAAACAGACATGAACAAACTAGAGTCATGTTACAATAAGATTGCTAAATTTGCCAATAACTCTGTTTTCAGAAGCCATCATTGCCTTGTTCTAAAAGAGCTACAGTGGTTAGAACTTCCTCATTTAATTAGTTACCACCAACTAGTCCTCACCTATAACATCCTAAAGAATCCCCACAAGACTCCAGCTCTGAACCAACTACTGAACCAATGCTCAGCAAACCGTCCACTCCGCTCATCCAACAAAACCCTTTTGCATATAACTCATGCCAACAACACTGCAGGAAAATCTCTTTTCTCTCATACCACAGCAAAAATGTGGAATAACCTCCCCCAGAATATTTCCTCAGCACCATCTATCTCACTCTTCAAAAAATCACTCAAATCACACCTCTTGCATTCCTGGCTCTGTCATTGCATCACATAAATGCTTTCCTGCTCTCCTCAAATACTTCCTACCTTCCACTATACTCTGCTTACTGACTCTATATTACAGTACTAAGAACTCCTCAAAATTGCCATACACGACCTTCCTCTGGTCACACGTAAACTTGCATAGCACAAAATATTGTCTATTTATACTGCCTTATGTGATGCCTCTGATGACTGTATTGTTACGATGGAGTCCTTTTGTTAGCTGAAACAAACCGCTGTAATCGTGTTCTTCTTGTATGAAATATCTTGTATTGTAAAAAATCCCAATGTACATATTGTTTAGTAGTGGAGCATTTCTCCCCGGGACTCCTCTGTAAATGGACCTCATTCCAGTCGGACTTTCCCGGTCAACAAATGTAAAATAAAATAAATATATAAAATAAATAAATACTTGTTGTGGAGTGACATGACTGGCTGTGTCATGTGTTAGATGCTGGCATGTGATAGATATTTGGCTGTTACCTGCTCCATATTCAACTTATTGAGTGGAATATGTGTGCCTCCGTATTGAGTTACCAATGATCACTGTAATGTGCAAGGTGGTTAGCCTTAGGACCTTAGGATGGGGGCACACTGTGTAGGTTAAATATGTGTCCCTTGGCATGTGCCATGTCATGATGTCTGAGTGGGTGTCTGCCTTGCTTGTCTGTGCTGTTTGGGTACATGTCCATTGAGTGCTTCTAGGAACATGGGTGTGTGGCTTTTTCACTGTATGTCATGGCTGTCAAAGTGGGTGCCATGGTGAGCTACATGTTCCACATGGTATGGTGCAGGTGTTGATCTTATCCTCTTGACCTTCTAGTCCAGTCTTTGATGGAGAGTGCATATGTCCACATTGGGTGATATATGGGTAACCCTTGCAGGTCTGAGTGTTTGGAGTTTAGGGGGGAGGGTAGTCTGTATACATGAGGCAGTTGCAACAGTGCCCCAGAATGTACAAGTGCACCAGGTTAATGGGTGAAAGCACAAATAACTGCCCTTCAAACATGCCAGGAGGGGTGGACATAACTAGTTAGTACTGGGGCAACATCTGTGATGAATGAGTAATGCTGAGGGCTGCCAGGTGTCCCACACTTCTTGATACAATAACCTGGTGAAGTGCCAAGCCATAATGCTAGTTGAAGTGCAAGACAGAAAGAACTAGCATGATGAACAGGTGGAAGAGAAGGCAGACTATCTGTCACCTGTAATACTTTACCACAGCTGAGCAGTTATCAGCAGCTTTGGCCATGTGAAAACTCAGTAAGCTCTATAGTTTATGTGGCAACTGCATAACGCTATAGTATACATACCTAGATAGCCAGGAGTTCTAATCCCAGTACTGGCAAGTGTGTGTGTGAGTCGTGCACTGTTGGCTCATATCATTTTTGACCTGTATACTACCCTTTACACTTCTGTTCACTCCAATTTAGTAGACCTGTTGATGTCATCTACCTTAGAAGTAACTTTGGAAGAGGTGGATACATATAAGCTCTGTGGCAAGTCTAATAACTGCGTAGCATTATAGCAGGAGTACCTAAATAAGCAAGAGTTCTAATAACAGTACTGGAAAGTGCGTGTGTGTGTGTGTGTGTGTGTGTGTGTGTGTGTGTGTGTGAATCATGTACTGTCTGGTTTATACCATTTTTGAGCTGTATGCTACCCTTTACACTTCCCTTCACTCCAGTTTAGTAGACCTGTTGATATCATCCACCTTAGAAGTACCTTTGGAAGAGGCTGAAATGTATAAGATCTGTGGCACGTATGATAATTGCATAACACTATAGTAAAAATACATAGATAGGCAGGAGCTCTAATCCTAATGCTGGCAACTGTTTTTGTGTGCATTTAAGGATCATATCATGTGTGGCTTATATCGTTTTGATGTGTATACCATACACGGCTGGTGACCAACTCCTGCTGCCATTACTTTATATAGTGTGGTAACAGCATCTGCCTCACATGCGGCAGGTTAAACCATTGTACAGTCTTCTGTACAGACGTGTCTGGAATATCTATAGGTTTGAAACCTATACGTGGTCGGAAGTGGTCTGTGTGCCTTAACAATGACCATGTATGTGATATTATAGTCAAATAGGCCACAGTGAGTTTACTGACACAAATGGTTGCATGAGATATCATACCCAACTAAAACATCTTGCTGATAGGATGTCTGCTGCCCTTACAAGTGGCCAGCCTAGTAGGTGCAATACATGAGTCCAGATGCTTGTTTATACAAGTGAACTGTACCTGTTATGGGTCACATTAAAAGCTAAAAGAGGTGTGGACTGTCATATTGTGGTCCTAATTAATATGTAACAAAAACACCTTGCATCTTAAGAGGGGTGTGTACACAATTTATACACATTGTATACCAGTAATGTGTCACGCATGACCTTAACTTAGGCCATTTGTCCAGCACAATTTGCTGGCCTCTTTCCAGACATCTTGCCACTGACAAGTTGTGAGGTATGCTACAGGGATATTGAGTTCACATTAGATAGGCCCCAGTGGTGACCACTGTAATGCAATACAGTTAACCCCAGCACAAATTAACATGCACAACAAGCAATATAGCTATTACATAAAGCAATATAGCTATTACTAATGGTTATGTGCATGGTAAATTGCATGCGCTTCACATGCCTGGGGTATTTCCAGGCAACAACAGAACAATGTCATACTCACCAGCTTCAGGCTTCTGTCCCATATGCAGACCAGAGGGTCATAGGTAGTTGTGAGAGGGAGTTATTGTCAGCCAATGCACATGTGACCTTGGTACAAGATGGATGCAGCATGTCTGCACAGCTATAGTACTAACCGCAATAATACACAATGTCCTGTCCTCACCATAGATGTGCACCTCTGTACAATAGAAATCCCCATCCACAACTGCAATCAGAACTGACACATGCATGTAGATACAATACAGATACATGGATGGCTAATACATTGGTGCAGTAATCCTCTCTAGGATGTTAGTAGAATAATACATTTAGTATTATGGTGAATATTCTTAAGGATGTGGAGACTTACACTCAAGTATTTGTTATTACCTGATGAATTCAATCCTCAACTTTTTGCCACAAAAGTACAGATCTCAGGAGGAAAAGACAAAAACACATGATGGTAATATATGGACATTCTGTGAAGATCTATACAGTTGAGAGGTTTATCTGTGATATCTCCCATTGCAGAGAGGGCCAAATGCTATGGTCATAGCAGCTGTTTAGCAGGACATTAGTACAGCATGTCTTGTTGGGACATATATTCCTCCAAATCATATTTCCCATTATTACAGACCAAGTACTACATTCAATTACTTGCCTACATGTTCCACTTACCTTTTTTTATTCTTCTCTTTTCCACTTTATGTTTCATTTGTTATTTCTCTCTCTCTCTGTCTGTGAACTTCAGGGATAGAGCAGGTTTGAATAGGTGGCAGCATGGCTTTTGTAAGTGATGCTCATGACCAGGTGATGGCCTGTGCACCCATTGGGGTTCCCCACTTGCTAATTGCATGCAGAGCAACTTTGTAGTTCTTCCAATAGCCAATGTCATGGCAACACACTCCTATAAACGAGTACTCCATGTGGGCGTTGGCCTTTCCCTTATTTGTGAGGAAGACATCCTGGAGTTGTGTGAGCTACTACCTCTTACAACAAGACTTGTGGAAACAACCAAATAAATGGTGGGTAGGTTCAAGACTTAGTGGCAGAATGTGAGAATTGCTTTTATGTTTTGAATACTGCTAGTTTAACAAGGGTTGTCTGCACATACTACTTCTGCATGGGTGTTAGTCGGACAAAGTTCTGTCTGCACAGCTCTCAAATGTAGGGCCATCCACATAATAGCCACAGGTTAGCCTGCTATGTAGGGGATGTTCCCCAGACAGGTGTTGTCCT
Organism: Protopterus annectens; assembly: GCF_019279795.1. Classification (NCBI taxonomy): domain Eukaryota; kingdom Metazoa; phylum Chordata; order Ceratodontiformes; family Protopteridae; genus Protopterus; species Protopterus annectens. Next base: position 1,652,819,940 of record NC_056743.1, read on the forward strand.
TGGCAAATCAGTAGCATATTCTGGCATTGCATTATGTAGATGGTAACATCCATTTGTTTTTCTGACTTTATATCCCTCAGAAAAGATATGTTACAACAAGTCCTGTAACACCAGCAGCTTTCTCAGTGTATAACAGCAATATTTCATGCATAGCCATCTATTTGGGCTTCTGTCCACCAAGTATGTCAAGCTTTGTCCAGATGTCATACAGTAGTAGGTGTATAGGTATACTGGTCTATCATTCTTTAGTGCTGTAATTCTTGCTGAGGGGAATAGCTGGGAAACATGTTGAAGTCTGTATCTTCAAGAGGTTGGTGTATAGAGATTGCTCTTAGATGGCCTTGTAACATATTTTATGGGGGGACAGTAACACATGTTTTAAAACTAGGCTGTTAGAACATGTCAGATGTATTACTGATAAGAAATATGTCAGTTCCAGAGCTGTACATTTGAATAAATCTCACCATGAGGTTAGTAGTGAGTCTCAAGGTACTGTTTCTGAAAATGTCTGTTCCTCAGTGTGATGGAACATTCATAAAAGGACAATAGTTATGTACAGACTCAATGTAATAATATTAACTGTAATACTTCATCCCACAGGGTGTTAACTGAGGAGTGTAATTGGAGGCTGTGTATTCAATTATGTAATTAGGTGTTAATTGCTTCTTGTGATTAAGGCATATATTTCTGGTAATCTTTACTCCTTGAAGGCTTTGACTAAGACATCAGAGTATAATAAACATGTGTGAATTACTGCCTGGTTGTATTTTCCTTTGCTATGTTCAGACATTTTATTAGTTTTGCTAAGAGGAGCTGTATCTCTGGCAATTGTGTATGGCCTACCATGATTTTGTAGCAGTGTACTGTTCACTTATTTTTCTGGAGTGTGTGTCGGGGGAGGGGAGGGGGTGAGTGGCATGGCTGCTATCAGCAGCATATGTTTGTATGGGCATTTTGGGACATGTATGCATATATATATATATATATATATATATATATATATATATATATATATATATATATATATAATATACATATCTGTATATGTATGTATGTATGTTTGTATATGTATATATATATATATATATATATATATATATATATATATATATTTATATGTGTGTGTGTGTGTGTGTGTGTGTGTGTGTGTGTGTGTGTGTATATATATGTATATATATATATATATATATATATATATATATATATATATATATATATATATATATATATATATATATATATATATATTCACTTTATAACCTCGAAATGCTGAAATATCGAATTTCAGTATCTCGAGACTATAAAACCGAATCCACAAAACACCAACAAACGAAAACCGCGAAACCACATAACCGAAAACACCGCACACACTACACTAAACATACAACACAACACCCACATCACAACATAAACAAAAAAACAACACACATACACAACTCACACACACATAAGCAAGGGGGCAAGCACCTCTGCACCCCCCATGTGGGGGGCTGTGCGCCCCACACCCCCCTACTTATATATACTAACTCCGAGATCACACAAACACAACACAAAAGCTCACTCACACACGCACATTCTCCAATCCCTCACACACACTCTAACTCCCACTCAAAACCCTTACAAAACACTCACTTACCTGACATAACACCTACATCCAAACACGGCACCGCGCACCAACAAAACACAAACCTGGACATTACATAGCGCAACTTCATAACCGCGAATTCGACATATTTTCGACATACGTCAAATTCGCGATTATGAACGTTCGCTATTTTTAACATTCGACTTTATAGCTTCGAGATACTGAAATTTAACATTTCAGTATTTCGATGTTATAAAGTGAACCCATATATATATATATGGGTCTACCTGAAAACGCCGAAAGTCCACAACGCCGACAATGAGAACACCGACACCAGAAGATCGATAACGGAGAAGACCGAAAGTTGAGAATCCCGATGCTGAGAACACTGACATGTTAAGGTAAGTGTGCAATAGGGATGGACTTTAGGGTCAGGGTGTGCGTAAGGTAAGTGTGTGATAGTGATGGACGTTAGGGTAGGGTGTGGGTCAGGTAAGTGTGCGATAGTGACGGACTTTAGGTTTAGAGGCGGGTTTAGTGAGTTAGAGTTAGGGTGTGGGTAAGGTAAGTGTGCGATAGTGACCGACTTAAGGGTTAGGGTTTCGGTTAAGGTTAGTGCATAGATAGTTGTGTATGTAAGGTTTAGTGTAGGTTTGTAAGGTTTTTGGTGTGCTTGTGTTGTGTGTGTGTTTTTCGGGGAAGGTATTTGTTTTGTTGATTGTCGGGTTTGTGGTTTGTCGGGCATGTGAAGTTTCGTGTTTTTGAACTTTCATTTTTTTCGTGTCGGTTATTTTGTTGTCAGTGTTTTGGCGTGTTATCAGGTAGACCCATATATACATATATATATATATATCTATATATATATATATATATATATATATATATATATATATAGAGAGAGAGAGTGTGTGTGTGTGTGTGTGTGTGTGTGTGTGTGTGTGTATGTATATACACACACACATATATATATATGTGTGTGTGTGTGTGTGTGTGTGTGTGTGTGTGTGTGTGTATGTATATATACATGTGTGTGTGTGTGTGTGTGTGTGTGTGTGTGTGTGTGTGTGTGTGTGTGTGTGTGTGTGTGTGTATGAAGAAAGTAGACAGGAGTATAAGGAGATGTGGTGCATGCAAAGAGAGAGGTGGCGAAGGCTAAGGATAAGGCATATGAAGAGTTGTATGAAAGGTTGGACACTAAGGAGGGAGAAAAGGACCTATACCGACTGGCTAGACAAAGGGACCGGGCTAGGAAAGATGTGCAGCAGGTAAAGGTGATAAAGGATAATGAGGGAAACATACTCACAAGGAGAGTGTGTCGAGGAGTACTTTGAGGGGTTGATGAATGAAGAGAATGAGAGGGTGAGAAGGTTGGATGATGTAGGGATAGTGAATCATGAAGTACAATGGATTAGCAAGGAGGAAGTAAGGATAGCCATGAAGAGAATGAAGAATGGAAAAGCTGTTGGCCCAGATGACATAGCTGTGGAAGCATGGAGGTGTTTAGGTGAAATGGCAGTAGAGTTTTTAACCAGATTGTTTAATGAAATCTTGGAAAGTGAGAGGATGCCTGAGGAATGGAGAAAAAGTGTTTTGGTATTTAAGAATAAGGGTGTTGTGCAGAGCTGTAGTAGCTACAGAGGGAATAAACTGATCAGTCACAGCATGAAGTTATGGGAAAGAGTACTAGGTTAAGAAGGGATGTGATGATTAGTGAACAGCAGTATGGTTTCATGCCAGGAAAGAGCACTACAGATGCGATGTTTGCTCTGAGAGTGTTGATGGAGAAGTACAGAGAATGTCAGAAGGAGTTGCATTGTGTTTTGTAGACTTGGAGAAAGCATATGACAGGCTGCTTGGAGTTGTGGTATTGTATGAGGAAGTCAGGAGTGTCAGAGAAGTATGTAAGAGTGGTACAGGATATGTACGAGGGTAGTGTGACAGCGGTGAGGTCTGCGGTGGGAGTGATGGATGCGTTTAAGGTGGAGGTGGGGTTACATCAAGGATCATTTCTGAGCCCTTTCTTATTTGCAATGGTGAAGGACAGGTTGACAAATGAGATCAGACAGGAGTCCGCATGGACTATGATGTTTGCAGATGACATTGTGATCTGTAGTGAGAATAGGGAACAGGTGGAGGAGACCCTGGAGAGATCGAGATATGCTCTAGAGAGAAGAGGAATGAAGGTCAGCAGGACTGAGACAGAATATATGTGTGTGAATGAGAGGGAAGATAGAGGAATGGTGAGGATGCAAATAGTAGAGGTGGTGAAGGTGGATGAATTTATATACTTGGGGTCAATAGTTCAGAGTAACGGTGAGTGTGGAAGAGAGGTGAAGAAGAGAGTACAGGCAGGATGGAGTGGGTGGAGAAGTGTGTCAGGAGTGATTTGTGACACATGAGTACCTGTAAGAGTGAAAGGGAAGGTCTACAAGAGGGTAGTGACACCAGTTATGTTATATGGGTTGGAGACGGTGGCATTGACAAAAAGGCAGGAGTTTGAGCTGGATGTGGCAGAGTTAAAGATGTTAAGATTTGCACTGGGTGTGACGAGGGTGGACAGGATTAGGAATAAGTACATTAGAGGGTCAGCCCAGGTTGGAAGGTTTGGAGACAAAGCCAGAGAGGCAAGATTACATTGGTTTGGACATGTGCTGAGAAGGGATGCGGAGTATATTGGGAAAAAGATGCTAAGGATGAAGCTACCAGGTAACAGGAAAAGAGGAAGGCCTAAGATAAGGTTTATGGATGTGGTGAGAGAGGACATGCAGGTGGTTGGTGTGACAGAGCAAGATGCAGAGGACAGGAAGAAACAGAAACAGGTGATCCGCTGTGGCGACCCCTAATGGGAACAGCCGAAAGAAGATGATATATATGTATATAAAAAGTATGTATATATATATATATATATATATATATATATATATATATATATATATATCTGGGTCCCCTGAAGTAGATCAAACTTTTACAAGTTCGAATGTCATATGGCCCAGACCATATGTTCAAACTTGTAAAAGTTCGATTGGACTGAATGGAGACATTTGTGCAGAGCAGGATGAGAAGATTTCCCTTTTCCACAATGTAGCATGATCTCTGAGTTGTCATATTTAAGTAGGGGGTGTGGGGGTGAATGGGGGACATAGCCCCTAGGCTACAGATGTTTAGTTTTGTTTTTGTTGTTTATTTTTTTCTACAGTGTTTAAACTTTTACAAGTTCAAACATATGGTCTCGGCCATATGTGGTTCGAACTTGTAAAAGTTCGATCTACTGAAGTAGATCCATATATATATATATATATATATATATATATATATATATATATATATATATACATATATATGTGTGTGTGTGTGTGTGTGTGTGTGTGTGTATATGCATATATTTGTATATATATATATATATATATATATATATATATATATACATCTCAGTATTTATTAGTAATATATCTATATATTGTGTACACATATATGGATCTCCCTACATTTCTTACTCTCTCTCTCTATGTATGTTCCTATTCAGATATATATATATATATATATATATATATATATATATATATATATATATATATATATATATATATATATATATATATATATATATATATATATATATATATATATATATATATATATATATATATATATATATATATATATATATATATATAT